>NC_079454.1:20025861-20143361 GCF_903798145.1 Danio aesculapii | reverse complement strand
TATAAATCAGCCTTTAAAAGTAATCAAGGCTGATTTCTACTTCTGCATCAAATCGCATGGTCCAGTGCAGCCTTCGCACGATCGCATAGCCCTCGCAGTGGCTGACTCCGACATTAGCTATGTTACCATCCAAAAATCCGAATTAGCTTTATGCACAAAAACAAGAATATCACATAAAAGATATACAAATAAAGCAGCGTTTTCATCCAATGAGTCAAAGAGAACAAAATCGTCCCTTCCTGATTATCTGGTGCCAAATATCAACAGTAAAAACGGAATTTGCTGTGATAAGAGAAGCTGTGTTGAATCTTTTCTTTTAATAAATGACTTGCACCTCAGAAGGCAATCCTAACATGCAGTGAACGTGCAGTGGCATTTGAAGGTGTGAGATGTGGAGCACAGACGCTCTTGATTCTGGAGGTAATTAATAATATAATAACACTAATACTGTGTAATGGTTAAGGCGTTTTAGAATGACCAAAACAACATTTCAGATGTTCTCAATGTGCTCAGCCACTGGTTTGTCCATTCCCACACATTTTCATCACATAATCTTAACAAAGTCACATGACTTTTTTTATGCACATACAGAAATTTGTTTAGTAAAAGTGTTTCCATCGCAGTTTATTTGCATCTTTTCTTATCGAATAAAGTTTGTCTCACTCAGTTTTCAAAATTTATGCGCGTCTTTCGCAATGACGCGTAGCTCTAGCTCTGTGATTGGTCGGCTTGGTAACAGTGACGAGCGTGGGCGGTGCTGAGAGCCACGAGGCCGTTGGAGCGAGTGTTTACAAGTGTCGAGTCCCATGAAGAAGCTCCAGATGTTTTGTTTACCTTATGATTAAAGTTGATGCACGTCTGCCGGTTCCCGCCTCTGAATGAGCGACTTTTAGCTTCTTGTACATTTAAGGTAGCATTCAGAAAAAAACAACACCCATGATGAAACTCACAGAGGAACACAACATGACCTACTGCCAGCTAGCATTTCAAAAGTGTTATTGCAGAGCAATACAAGCAGTACGCAGAAGTAGAGCTGTAATCAGGCCATAAAAGTTAAGCCCGATAAGGCCCGAGCCCGACAGAATTCGGCCCAGACCTGACAAGTACATTTTAATTGACAGCTTTTGAAAGCTCAAACCCTTTTGTAGCCCAACATTTATTCAAATGTGCACCTGCACTCAGCTCTTTTGCCTTTTTTTCATGAAGGAGTCGTTTATATATGTTTTAACATCATTTTTTCATAACAAACGTAGGCTATAGGCCACTTGGAAGTTGGAACAAGGAAATAAAATCCTCTCTAACATTGTAGCACCTCAGCACTCTACATAGGCCTAGGCGCATACACTTAACCTTTAAATTGGCCAACACACCAATAAAATTAAGTCTTAACCAATTAAATTAAAATAAATGATAAATTTGACTAACGAAATTATGATAAAGGTTCTGTGGGATGTTTTACCACTTCTCTTCACATTCTGACATTAAGGCGACGGTGAAGCTAAATAATAAAATTATAATGCCAACATTAGCCTATATACCCTATCTACATTATGATTTTATGGTTTAATTAAATCCTTTAGTCACCAAGTTTAGGCTACGTGCTTTTGTGGAGAACCATTATTGAATCCACTGTAAATGGATTTACCACAGTCCTGCGCTTAATAATGGTGCGTCCAATAGCTTTGCTGCTGCTAGCCTACTGGCCAGGATGCATACTGTTCTGGCTGATTATTCATGATTTTGGTAGGATTGTTTGTTCATCTTCTACCAGCCAAGAACATTAATTTCATTTTACATGACAGCGTTTTCAATGTAGCGAGTGACCTCGTCATCTTCCCTGTCAGCTTGCTGTGAAATTGCTGTTTAGCGCTCTACCGTAATACGCAGTGTATGAGTGACCGCCGAAATTCTTTGGCGGCTAGAATGATCGTTCTTATTGAACTGGTGACTGGCCTCACCGCAGTCAAAATTCGCTCTTTTTGACCTCTCCGTCATCATTTGTTTCACCTTTGCAGAGATGGATTTAATGTTGTAACAAACGAATAGATTACTTTCTCGCGCTAATCGAAATGCATCACATGACTGTTTATTTACTGCGCAAGCCCAAGCCTGGCCCGACCCCGTCTAAAATTATCGTCAGCTCTACGCAGAAGTATAAATACACAGCTACACACAAGGCATGCGTCGTGGGTCACGGTGATCGCTCGACGCAAAAGTATAAACCAGCCTTTAGATGTAATGTGGAATGTTCTGAAATTTGTCACATTTCAGGGGAATAAATATGTAGTGCTGTATACCATATCGGAATGTGCATTATTATTATCAATATCAGTGGATTATTGTTTTTAAAATATATCACAAATGCACTTTAAGTATCCTAAGTTCGAGTCCCACCTCACTGACCTTTTCTAATTCTGGGGGGTCCTAGGGTTCTAATGTGTGGATATGGCACTGGGAAGTGTGTGGAAATGTGCTTTGAGATTACAAAACTTTGTCACGAATACCAGTTGTGTTGTCGCATTACATCACATGTGCCTGGGCTAAAAAGTTGCACCTTAATCCACCATGAAGTACCAATGGCCAAATATGATTTGCACCCTCCAGAGGAAAAGAGCTTTTGGCACTTTCAAAATTGGGCAACTTTAACTTCTCTTTCTCTCCTGTTGTGAAGCTCAATCATGACAGATCTGCAACCCATCAGTTGAGAACAACTAATCTAGATGCTCTCTGCATCAGCACTGATAAATCATTGCAAATGCACAAGTTCTGCACTTTAATGTTTGCAGAAACTGAGCAGTTTATATAAATTTTTCAGATTTAGCTCTGAAATGGGTCTCAAGCCATTTTTACTGTTTATTATATGCGTAGACTTCTTTTAACCTCATCATGTGTTTTTTCTGTTTGTATGTTTCTTGGCTATACAAAACAATTGCAACCTGTTTTTCCCCCTTCCAGTCGGTTCATACATCTTGTGAAAAATGCTGTTTTCAGTGGCGTCTCTGGCGTAATGTAGAGCAGTGGCGTGCTTTTGCGCAGGCTTCAGAGCAGGTATTCTTCACTGCAAATCATTATGCATTGAGGAGGCCATTAGCAAAATGAAGATGAATGGGACGGAGAGTCACTGTGATAAAGTATTGGAGAAGGACGGTTTAACCTAAAGTGCTCCTCTGTGGTCTTTCAACATGTTCACACTAGCTGGGTTTCCATCACCCTGTGTTAATGTGCATTTTGAAGTATCGCATGAGAATTGAGTGATGAAAAATCCTAAAACCGCCTCAAATTGAGTGTAAAATCTTTTGTGAATTGTGTCTTAAAGGGTTAATGCTGGGAATAATGGGGAAGGGAAACTCATTTACTGAATAAAAACACATAGTGAACATTTAATACCCATTATGCTTGCCTTGTTTACTGTTGGTTACTAGGCAACCAATACTATAGTCACCGACTCTAACAAATGATGGAAAGTGCCTAATTCGTATTTTGGATTTATTTCTCTCTCTTTTTTCTTTAGTATCTTGCTGTAGGTAGTCTGTTAGTAGTGCTAGAAAGTTTGTTCTCACTCTTAATGTTCATAATCACTGTTTAACTCACTCATCAGGCAAGTTTTTCAGGAATCAGACATTTACACAGTGACATGACACAACACACGTCTCTTTTTAAATTTCCTCTTTATTGACATGACGAGAATATTACACAACACAACATAATCGGGGATCATTTTGAGGAAACTTTAACAGTTGGATTGAGATAAAGGCAATGATTTTATTTATGAATTTATTTAGTCTAAAGTTTTGTAAAGTCTGTGATGTCATTAGACACGTACGACAAGTCTAAACATGACAAGCTGTTGACTGACAAGTGTTGAATAACATGCATACAGGGATGGAGGGGTGTGTGCAACATGGTGCTTTAAATTAATTGAGAAGTTTGTCTTGTTCTGTTCTAACTGACACACTGTCTCTTTTTCTCTCTCACTCTTGGAATATGGGCCTTTTTATTGTTATTAATAATAACCATATCATATTGCTAATAATAAATTGATACTATTTCAAATATATTTCGTTTTTTATTGTAATGATGATAGTAATTATGATTATTGTATATTGTTTTAATAGCTAAATACTTTTAAAACTGAACAGTTTAACACTCCAAGAAACCTGCTTGCAAAGCTATACACTACCTGACCAAAGTCTTGAACAACAAATAATAACTAGACTGCTAGTTGATCATTTGGTATCAGAAGTGGCTAATAGGAAAGGCAAAGGCCTCTAGATTACGCTTATTTGACCAAAATAAAATATGATCATGCCTTAGTTTTTAATTATTTAATTAGGACAGCAAGGTCTGACTTTGGTTGGACAAAAGTCTTGTCACTGAACAGAAATAATGTACAGTATAGAATATAAGGTCATGGTGCAGTGGAAACAGAATTACTATTGTGTACGACTCCCATGATCTTGGAGGACTGCATCCATACATCTCTGCAATAACTCAAATAACTTAGTCATCTGGAATGGCAAAGAAAGCGTTCTTGCAGGACTTCCAGAGTTCATCAAGATTCTTGGGATTCATATTCAGTGCCTCCTCCTTCTCCATCTTACCTCAGACATGCTCAATAATGTTAATGTCTGTTGACTCGACTGGCCAATATTGGAGCGCCTTGACCTTTTTTTCTTTCAGGAACTTTGATGAGGAGACTGAAGTGTGAGGAGTGCTATCCTGCTGGAGAATTTGCCCTCTCTTGTGGCTTGTAATTTAAGGCAGCACAAATGTCTTGATACGCCCCCATACTGAATGTTACCCCAAACCATGATTTTTCCTTCACCAAACTTGACTGATTTCTATGAGAATCTTGGGTCCATGCGGGTTCCAATAGGTCTTCTGCAGTATTTGTGATGATTGGGATGCAGTTCAACAGATCATTCATCGGAAAACTCTACCTTCTGCCACTTTTCCTAATGATTAACTAGAAGTAAAGTTATCGTTTGTTGCTTTTACAACTGGGATCAATGACAAGACTTTAGTCAGGTAGTGTAGTACTGTATAAAGTGGTAAGCACTTGTGTAAAATGCTGTAAAGTGTGGATGCATTCAAAACTAATGCCACAAATAGATTTGGTTTATCAGTTAACTTAGATGAACGACGTTAATTTAAAACAGCATGAACCCACTTTTCCCAAATTTAACCTCAAATGTTTGCTTGGGTTCGTGTGAGGGAAATTTGGAGGCCAAGACGTTAACTGAAATTCACCAGTTTGTTCCTCAAACCACTGCTTGATTATTTGGTCTGAGATTATTTGATTTATTTAACAAGCTGATACCGTGTCCTGTTGCCATGAATGAGGTGCACTTAATCTGCCACAATGTTCAAACACCTGACATTTGTAAAAAAAATAATAATAAAACAGTCAATACACATTGTTTATGAAGTTATTTTTGTCATCTAATAAATTAGCCATAAATTTAGGGCTTTTGATTAATCAGAAGCAATTTTCATATGCATTTTTTCCAAAAACCTGATTCAATCACATGCTTTCAGATGGAGCAGCCTTTATTGCACAGAATTGTAGTTTACTGACTGGCTACACAACTCTTCTTTATTTAATTTTTTTTAATCAGATGATACTGACATCAAGATTGTGTTGACAGCTGTTTACATAGTTCTCAGTGAACTATGTGTAGTGAATGCTGGAGGTGAAAATACAGCATATAATAACGTTTTTACTCCAATCTCATGTCATAACTTTGTCGAGTGATTGAAACTTTACCTTCTCATAAATGATTCCATAGACGTGATTTATTAGTCTCGCTGAATCAATGTAAGCAGTTAAATCTGTTTATTCAGCTACCATTATTGGGGATTTCCTGGGTTTCTTCTTCATGAGTGTTTGGAGTTTCCACATAAGAGCGCCCTCTGGCTTTTGGAGTACGATTACTGCTGATCACACAACCATGACAACATGTCCATGACAGTCAAAGCCTTGTTCAATGTCATTTGTGATTTTTGAGTTTTTAGTTTTTTCCCCTCCATATCATAACATCTGCTTGTCCTTGTGTTTGTTGTTTAGGGAAGCAGTGGCTCGGACTCTCAGGAAGATAAAGAAGACAGCGAAACGTTAGCTAATCCAGACCCAGAGATTCAACCTAACACTGTGACCAGCTCTCTGACCATGCAGGAGTATTTCGCTCAGCGCATGGCCCTCCTCAAGAAGACAAACACTGCTTCATCTGCACCATCCACACCTGCATCTACAGAGGACTCAACACCTAATGCGAGCGATGGGGAGCAGACCAAGAAGAAGAGGAAGAAGAAGAAAGACAGAGAGTGCGATCGAGACGTCACAGAGGAAGACACGCAGACCAGAGTAACAGGAGAGAGCGTTAAAGAGCCTCCAAATCACTCACAGAAGAAGAAGAAAAAGAAGAGCAGAAGGAACGAGGAGGAAGTGAACGGCGTCTCTGCAGTAATGGAGGAAGAAGAAAAGGAGCAGGTTGAGGCAGATGAACAGAAGACTGTAGAAAGCGAGAATCAGGACTCTAAAGTTTCAGAGAAAAAGAAAAAGAAGAAAAAAAAGAGAGAGCGAGATGATGGAGGAAAGGAGGAAGAAGTGACAGAGGAAACGGTACACAAACAGAAGAAGAAAAAACTGAAAAAATGATTTTGCGCAGTGGACTGCTATTGAAACCCCCCGGACTCTTTAGATATCATCATGGGTTTAGGATTGAGATCAACAAAATGAATCCTGATGAATTACGAATTCATTCAGTTTGTTTGATAATTGGTTTGAATCTACACATTTAAGCTAAACAATGAGACATTAAAAAACACACTGTCTGCAGATGTTTCTTTTTTGTTTCTTTGTTTTCAGCTTTGTGTGTTTATAATATTCATATGATATGAATTGACCTGAGAATTGTAGTTTTTAATACTTGTGCTTGGTCTTTTTTTGGCAAAATTGTCATAAATTGAATATTTTTATTATAGTTTTTGCAGACAGACAAACCCATCATGAAACTATCCATGCGAAATGTAAAATAAAGCATGATACAAGAGAAAAAGGTGGCATTCAAGACATATATGACCTACAAAAGGACACAACAATGGTGGATGTAAAGAGAGAGAGAGAGAAAAAACTTAATCTTCAGAAATTAAACAACACTATTTGTCTTTTTGGTGTTTTAGAAAAAAAGATGAAGAAAAAAAAGACTGGGTTCTATTTTGGTTTTAATAAAATGTATTGCTACGCATTTAAAATGCAATTTTATGCTATATACATTTATATAGAAGCTTGAATAATTCTTTAAAAATCTAATTTTGTTAGATTTTATTATTTTGTAAACACTGATGACACAACCTCTTACGTATATGGTGTTACCAATATTTGGAGTAATATTTTGGTTCTAAGGGGGGATATTGGTATCGTGGCTGAAAGTTAAGACTGGGAGGGGGAGTGATTGGCGTGGGCCCTTGATAATGTCTCTGGGCCCCCGCCACCCCCCAATAGCGGGTCCCCTGGTTGGCTGGGTCAGTTGGCGTGTGGAGTTTGCATCTTCTCCCTGCATTTGCGTGGATTTCCTTTGGGTGCTCCGGTTACCCCCACAGTCCAAAGACATGCGGTACAGGTGAATTGAGCAGGCTAAATTGTCCGTAGTGTATGAGTGTGTATGGATGTTTCCCAGGGATGGGTTGCAGCTGGAAGGGCATCCGCTGCATAAAACATGCTGGATAAGTTGGCGGTTCATTCTGCTGTGGTGACCCCAGATTATAAAGGGACTAAGCTGAAAAGGAAATGATGAATGAATTTTGGTTCTAAAGAGCAGGTGTATACAACTTTAAAAAATTATAAAAATTAAGTTACATTGTTATTAGAAATGACCAGATTCATTGGTAATTTCTATTTCATTTATTTAAAAGAACCATTTATTTGTTTATCTTAGCTCCCATAATTCATATCCTTTATAATATGGCAAATTCTATTCCCAAAAACATCCAACTCATGCTCAAATAAATCATAAAGATCAAAAATATTAAATGTATGATTGGCAAAATGGGCTCACAAGCACTCTTTCAAGCCTCTGTAGATTTGAAATTATTTGAAATGACTAATATTCGAAACAAAGGGTGTTTATTTATTTTTTTTTCGCATCCGTGTAAAAGTTTTCCAGTGCACATTTTTAGAGCATTGGTAGTGTATTGTGAAATTTGTGGCAGGTGCTGACAGTCACCTTGAGCTTCAACACACACACAAAAATCATTTTTCACATCGACAACTTATGCAATGTTGACAAACCAGCTCTGTGAGCATTGCTTGTACAAATTGTGTAAAGGTATCTGCCCCGCCCCCTCCTTTTTATGTTGTTTAGAGAAAGCCAACATACTATAATGCTATTTAAACAACGGTTTTCCTATAATGTAAATAGTGGGTGAATCCCAAAGACTTGCATTGGTGGTGCGTTTAAATCAACTCTTAGTACCTCTTAAAATTTTAGTTTTTGTGTCTGTCATGACTAGAAAAGCCAATAACGTAGCTTAGCCCTTACAAAAATTAACCGTTGTTTGATTAAAGTTCTAGTATTACTGTTTTTATCGACACATTACTAAACCACAGTATTCATACAAATACTATAGTTGATCTGTGCAAAACCAAAGCCATTGTTTCAATGTTATAACAGTAATCATGGTTAGCTTATATTATTTTATTTGAGAACGAATTTAGGTGATTTCCTGAAAAGCTAATCTGCTGTTCGCATCACTTTGATGTCTTTTAAAAGTAAATTAGTTGATTTTTAGCATAAACCAATGCTAATTAACATGTTTAGCATGTGTTTAGAATTTAGAATCAGCTCAGCAGGCACATAACGTCATAAGATGATATTAGGTTAGATTTAAGTTGTGTTGTCAGGTGACCAAAATTCAATGTCTAGCCAGTGTTTAAGGAAAACATTATTTTAATGTCCAATAATGATGTTGATATTTGGCTGATTTTAGGTTGTGTTGGAAAGTGACCAAAATCCAACATCAAACTGACATCAAATACTGACATTTATTCATCAGGTATGGCAACCAAAATCCAACATCTGATAGACGTCATAGTGATAACGTCCACACAACGTCAAGCTGTAACATCGTTAGACCTTGATATTTGGTTGATTTTTGGTTGGACGTTGACGTCGGCCTGACGTTGGGTTCTGATGTCAACCCGATTTTCGTTTCTAAACAAAATGCAAAGTCCCACGACATTGGGGTACAACGTCAATCTGATGTCATGTTGATGTTCTGTGCCTGCTGGGAGCGTTCACTTCATTGTGGCCTGTAGGCTAACAAATTAAAATGTTCTAGCAATCACACAAGTCTATTTTAGAGAATTTTACAAACTTAAAACTGCCTTGAGCTTTTGAAACTCCATTTATCTGTCAGTCTAATCGAGTGCATGACATTAATATTTTAAATTTGAACTTTCTGATAAGTCTTTCTCAACCCAATTATCGAGTTTTGACAAACGTTTCTGTTGCTGTTTTTAAAAAAACGTGACATAATATGACAGCATATGAGTAATTTATACATTTCGGTGACAAAATAGTACAGATCACTGATCAAAAATGGCTCCTAATCAGTTCTTAGTAATGAAAGAAAGAAGACTTTCTATTAATGATTACAATCTTGATTCGAATCTGCCATCTTAGTTAACTCGACCAGCCCAAGATGTCAGAAGTGTTTACTGTCAGCATGATTTATACAAATGGACGGTTTTGGGACATGGGACTTGTTTTAAATCTCCCCTATTATCCATGTATCCTTAATGACGACGCTAAACAAACACTTTCTTCCCTTTTTTGAGCTCATGATTAATAGTGCACCGCTCAGTGTGAACCTGCTTCTTTTTGTCAGGGTAATGCGAAGCTTTGAGCTCTTTTCATAATGATAATGTCCTCCATTGGGCCGAGATTATCCAATGTATGTCAAGCATACATGACTGAAATCTTGAGCTGCTGCGGAGTAACTGGCAGCAAATACGAGGCTTTTGTTTAATATCCTAATGACCTTGTCACACGGTCAATATTGATCCTCTGAAAATCTGCAATACCAAAGGATGTCCTGTTTTACCAGATTAATCAAATCCAAGGGAACTGACGTCCTCGTGGACTGTTTGTTCACCTGTGTGGGCAATATTGAGGATTCGAGCAAAACGTTTATGATTTTCAAGAGCTCGAAATGATCTTGTTTGCAGTCCGAGTGGGTGTGCGGAGTAAAAAGAGGGAAAAGGAAATGGACAGCTTATGTTATTAAGAACAATAAATGCAGAATCTGCCACACAACAACAGCTTCGTTTGTTTATGTGTCATGTGTCGCTATAAATGGCATCTGCTTCTGAGGTAAATCTAAAAGCACCGTCAAACCCGTTTGCGACGATTAAATAATGGAGCTACAGCCTGCCTATTCCCACGGTGGACAGCCTGTCTTTTGAGGGGTTTTTTGTCCAAGAAAGAATTAGATTAAATTTGTTTCTTATTTAAAAAGATGTGTGCTTGTCCTGTAGGAAAAGAGAAATTAGATTTAAACTATATTAAATTAACATGAATAATCCGTCAAAAGCATTTATTTAAGGTTTATTTTTACATTAACATACATCTTTGAATTTAGAATGTTAGTAAATGATAAAAATCCATTATCTTTTTGTAGACTGTATAAAAATTGTTGCAACCTGTCTCTGCTCCAGTTTTGATGTTGAAAATTAAACCCTACAGTTTAACAAAGTGACTTTTTGACATATTAGTAGTTTGTAAATAATATTTAGTATAATAAATTATCCATGTTCAAAAAAATAAACAATTAACAGAACAAATATAGAAACTCACTTTATTTTTAACCATAATTCACATACTAACCCAGTATTTGTTCAAACTGAAAAATGTCAACAAGTCACTTTGTTCAACTTTTCTGCATCAGAATTGTTCAAAGCAGAGATCAGTTACCACATGCAGTCTGCATATATTTACAGTAACATGCTGTAGCAAATGCAGTAGCTAAAATATTTTTCATTAATTGTTGACTTATAGCTTGTTGTAAAGCATGACCAAATTTATTAATACATGTCATGTCATCTCATGATAATATGGAACCATATCAGTCTCAAAAGTAATACATTTGCAAAATATAATTTATACATCCATCCACAACACAATTCATAATACACAAATCAAAAAAATCGTAATATACAAATCAAAAAAGTTCAAAACACGATTTGTAAATACACAAATCCAATTCATAATTTCAAAACACGATTCACAAATACACAAATCCAATTCATAATTTCAAAACACGATTCACAAATCCAATTCATAATTTCAAAACATGATTCAAAAATACACAAATCCAATTCATAATTTCATAACACGATTCAAAAATACACAAATCCAATTCATAATTTCAAAACACGATTCAAAAATACACAAATCCAATTCATAATTTCAAAACACAATTCATATATACACAAATTCAAATAATTTCAAAACATGATTCGTAAATACACAAATCCAATTTATAAGTTCAAAACACGATTCGTAAATACACAAATTCAATTCATAATTTTAAAAAAGTTTGTAAATACACGTGTCCAGTGTTTTGGTGTGTTCCTGTAATTTCCGTTTATGTCATGTGACTTCCCCGTGTGCTGCGATTGCTTTGTTCCATTTTCCCGCCGTTTTTTAATGTTTTAGTGTTACCGCTTGCATCTCACCCCAACACAATCTCACGGCAATTCGTAAAATTTAGTACAATTTGCTCATCCTCCAATGACGGTTGGGTTTAGGGGCGGGGTTAGGTGCCACGCCTCCTTTTTAAAATCGTACCATTTCGTACAACTGAACTGTATGAATTCGTACGAATTAGCCACTAAACTGTCAAAACGTAAAATACTTACGTTTTCTCGTGAGATCAGGCTGCTCACCCCTGTGTCTAATAATTTTTATTGTGCACTGTGTATTTAAGTCCCTGTGTATAACTTGTTCCTTGTCCGGTATTAAATTGTAATGATTTGTTATCGCTCCTTGATTTTGTGTCGATGCTCCAGTGTCTCCAGTGAGTGTTTTGTAACTACGTGTGTTTATACATAAATACACAAATCCAATTCGTAATTTCAAAACACAATTCAAAAATACACAATTCCAATTCATAAACTCAAAACAAGATCCATAAATACACAAATTCAATTTATTATTTCAAAACACACAAATCCAATTCATAAGTTCAAAACACGATTCGTAAATACACAAATCCAATTCGTAATTTCAAAACATGATTCGTGAATACACAAATCCAATTCGTAATTTCAAAACACAATTCATAAATACACAAATCAAATTCATAAATTCAAAACACGATTCAAAAATACACAATTCCAATTCATAAACTCAAAACACGATCCATAAATACACAAATCCAATTCATAATTTCAAAACACGATTCGTAAATATATCATTTGAATTCAATTAGCGAAAATATTAATTTTTACTATATGTATGAATTAACGAATTGTGTTGTATTTATGAATTGTGTTTTGCATTTACTAATTGGATTTTATAAATGTGAATTGTGTATTAAATTGATCAATTTTATTTTGTAAATGTGTTATTTTTTAGATTAATCTGGCTCCATAGAAATCCTGTTTTCTATTTGTAGTATTCATAGAGAGCTTTTTGTATGTTTCAAGTCAAGCTTGAAAATAAATGGTAAAATATGGGTGAAATGCAGAACGAAATCTAGATAATGATAAATATATTTATGTGCTGTAAACGATTACACGTTTTTTCATGACATAGGTACAATCTTGGAAAGACAGTAAAAGGTATAAATAATAAAATTACAATGAATTAGTATTTTAGTGCTACTTAACTACAGCTACACTCCTTAACTACAGTCATTTAATATGTCCTGAAATTATTATTCTTCAAAATATGAATGACGTTTGAATGGGTGTTTTTTGCAAAAAAAATGCTTCTCCCTTCAGGTCACTACAAATATATTTGGTTTCACATAAATTAAAACATATAGCCCTATCACTTATCAAATGTGATTTACCTAAACTGTGAAAGGTAGGCCTTTCATATGTGTAATATGGTGACAAAACTCGAGGTCTCAATGCAACTCCTAAAAATCCTAATAACACCAACATTCATCTGTAAACTTTTAGGATCAGTGTATAGCTGTCCAATTCACACAACACAAAACCACACGCACGTCTGCATTTCCCCAATGCTAATCAGACGAAATAGGAAGAAGTGCCTCCAAATGCAGAACCACAAAGATGTTTATCTCGCTGTCGGCACTTCACACCCAAAAATGTGCAGGTAGGACCAGGAGAGCAGGAAGTGGAGTGTCATTTTCTGTCGTAATATTTTTTGCAATCTGGGGCATCAAGCTCCTCTTCCTGTTCCTGAAGGAATAAAGCCCACATTTTAATGATGTTCATCCTCTGCTTGTTCGCTGCTGGAAACCTGTCGTGTACCAGGAGGCACCTCAAGGGTCAGTCAGCGGTACTTCTAACATTCATTCACATCAGTTATTAAAGCATGGATTTTGTGTAGATCTTACTGTTTATTCTGAACTCTTCACATCTTTTCGTCAGCTTTCATCAGTTGTCAACAGGAATCTCAGCGTCTGAGTTTCAGTCGAGGAGGTAAACGTGTGGAAACAGTGAGCGCGGGGCACCTGAAGCATACGGGAGGATCTGAGATGTGAATCACGGTGCTGAACGACCGGTTTTGATGAGTAAGTGAGGTAAATTCTGTAAGGGGAAAACTCTTCTGTGTCATGCTTGGGTTAAGTTAAATAGCAGTTTCCTCTAGCAAAAATGAATAATGACACAGTAAAAGACGTCATGGTCTACGATGAAACTTCATGAAGGTTTACAGACAGATGCTTCAAAACAAGTTTTAGCAACTAGCAATCTATTTATAGCAACATTTCAACACTGTTTCTATATTTAGAGCGTTAGACAATTGTAGAGAGTCTTCACTGCTTCAACAGCAGCAATTTTGAAACCGTTACTTTTCTTTCGATGCTCATTGTGTCTATATAGTGGTTGAGATACACATTATTTATCTCTTGTTGGGTAAGACATTTATGATAGGACAGAATGTGAAAAATAAATAAATAAATTTCTGTTGTGCAATTGTGCCAACTACCACAATATGAATGAACGGTATACTCGTATGCCAGCTAACCTCACTCACACTCACCCTTGGCATCAGCATTTATTGCAGGCTTCCAAATTTTAAATCAAAATTTATAAAATGGATAATCCTGGTCCTGGCTTCTGATTGCTGTTTGTGTGTGTGTGTGTGTGTGTGTGTGTGTGTGTGTGTGTGTGTGTGTGTTTGTGCTGTCTAAAAACAATCTTAAGAGGGGGACTGTACACAATATAACATGGACTTAAGTTACTTATATACATTTTTTGTCTTGTGATTTTAAATTGGATTCCTATTTTCAATTGGTTTAAGGATGGAGAGGTTAATTGTATCATGTGTTGTGATTAATCAGTTCATTGTCCACATAAATGATCCACAACAAATGTTTCAAAGTGAACCAAAACGGGTATTTTTTGATGCATAAACTTTAAATGATTTTTTTATTCTGTAAATCAAATAAAGATTACAAGGAAATGTTTTACAAGAAAGTAATAATTAACTTTCTACTTTTGATTTAGTATGCTACTTGTAATTTCTTTGTTTTTATTCTGGTTTTGTGCTGCAGGGTCAAAATGTTCTCCAAATGGAGTTCTTGTGTTGGTCACTTTGTGAATAAATTAAGATCATTGCTTATTACTCTATTGATTTTTGGCATAAAATAAATATTTATAAATTTGACTTTATTCAAAATAAAGCTGAAATTATCAGCCTTTCCCACAAATATACCAGTCCAACATGGTGTTACGCTGCAGGGTCAAAAATTTCCTTCAAAATGAGTTCTTGTGTTGGTCATTTTGGAAATAAAATAAGTTCAAAATGTTACATTAGATCAGATATGACATTAGACGTAACATATCAGATCTGTGTTTTGGAGTTCTGGATTTCTTAATCACTAATAGCTTACATCCTTAATATATCATTTTTTCTTTAAAATCAAGATTGTAAAACATGTTTTCTTTTAGTGATGCCACAGAAGAGTTTGTGCGCTTGTTTTTTTTTCCCTAAAGAACTTTGCAGTCAAAACATTCTTAGTGTTAAAAAAAATTTAGTTTTTGTCTAGAGTAAAAAAAGCCAAGCTATTTCTAGCTAGTGAAAACGGTTTGGTATCAGTGGTTCCATGAAGAAATGCATGGACTAAATCCATTCCACACACACACACACAAAGCTATTTGAATTGAAAACAAGTGCTTCAAATGTTTATTCAAAGGTTTTGAGGTTCTTCTGTGAGATTCACTCTTAAAAAAACATTCCTTTACTGGAATCATTGAATCCAGCAAGAAACTTGAAATCACTGAAGCCTTTTCAATGCACAAATGCTTTTACAGTAGAAAAGAGGCTTTATATTTTTCACACTAAGATTTTATTTTTTGGCTGAAAAGTTGTTTAGGGAAACAAAACAAACAAACAAACAAACAAAAATCTCCTGTAGCATCACCGCAAAAAAGAAAACATGTTTTAGAATCTTTTAAACAAATAAAGTATGAAGGATGTAGACTATTAGTGATCAAGGAAATCCAGAACCCCAAAACACAGGTCTGATCTAATGTTACATTTTGAACTTATTTTGTTCCCAAAATGACCAACACAAGAACTCGTTTTAGTGCAAATGTTTGACCCTGCAGCGCAACATTCTTGTGTTGGACTGGTGTATTTGTGGGAAAAGCCAATAAATTGGAGTCAAAATTATAAATATTAATTTTATGCCAAAAATCCTTAAAATATTAAGCAATGATCTTATACATTTTGTAAATCTCCTACCGTAAATATATAAACGTGTGTTTTTATTATGCATTGCTAAAAACTTAATTTGTTTACTAGAAAGGCCTTTTAAAGGATTTTTCTGAGCCCCTCCAGATGTTCAAATAGTTGTATCTCTGTCAAATATTGTTCTAATCTACTAAACAATACAAACATGGAAAGCATTTATTTATTCAGCTTTCAGGTGGTGTAAAAATGTAATTTTCAAAAAAAAAGTATCTTGGTTTTGTGATCCAGCAACAAATTTTGTTCTTATAAGAGAAAATGCTGAACTAAAGAACCAAAAGTCGAGTATCCACTAGATCCCCCTTTATTCTGTAAAATGTATAGGCCTTAACCAGAAATATATAAATAGTATTTTAAAAAGCTTTGAAATAAATACACCATATCTATCGGTTTTCCAGTAAAAACCCTGTACATTGACTGAAAACAGTCAAAAGCCTTACCCGTCACTAAAATAACGCGTCACG
Source organism: Danio aesculapii (assembly GCF_903798145.1). Lineage (NCBI taxonomy): Eukaryota > Metazoa > Chordata > Actinopteri > Cypriniformes > Danionidae > Danio > Danio aesculapii. The sequence continues at coordinate 20,126,947 of NC_079454.1, read as the reverse complement.
AAAACAAACCCAACCAACAGTCATAATGACGTGATTTAGTAGTAAAGCTGTTGAAATATTTTTGTCACCTCTGTTTTTTCTTTTCTTCTATCGTTGGTCTCAGGTTGCAGTCAAGGAGGAGCTGAGATCCTCCCGTGGGCCTGTGCTGGAAGCTGCTCCTCACATATAAAGCGCTTCCCAATGCCGGAGGAAACAGTGAATCACAGAGGGAGAGTCGAGCACCACACTCTCATCTCTCTCACTGAGCTCTTCAACCACCAACTGCTCACTCAACCCCATCTCTTATTTTTGCGCTTTTGACCTTACTTTTCATTCAGAAACGAAAGAAAAACTATTGGTCGCCTCTGCGCCCGAGAAACAAAGTTTGAGACAAAGAGAAGCTGAAGTTTTGACAGCGCACATGGCGGCTCTGATTAGCGCGTACTCGTCCTGGCCGGAGAGCTTTGAGTGCTCTGCGGGAAACGCGGACGTACCTGACGGACACACCTCTCACAGAGCTCCCGCGGACAAGGTGTCGGAGCCGCGCATCAGGAGACCCATGAACGCCTTCATGGTGTGGGCCAAAGATGAGCGCAAGAGACTCGCAGTGCAGAACCCAGACCTACACAATGCGGAGCTCAGCAAGATGCTAGGTAAGATATTAACGTTGTGTTTTCTTTTAACTATTAGTAATAATAATGATAATAATAATTAGATTTATTATTAATAATAATTGTTATAATGTTATTAATGTCACGGGCAAGTTTTGTAAGACTTTAATCTTCCGTTGCATAGCTCTTTTACTTTGTTCTTCGAAACTAATAATTAAAGATTAAAATTAAATGAAATGCAAATATATCATTTGTTTTGGAAGCTTGATTAGAATATTTTTTTTTCTAAAGTAACCTAAACTGAATATAACGTAAAAGAATGATGAAATAAATCTGAGATAAGGATTGTTTGATTTTGGATTAAGAGCACGTACGATGTTTACGTTTCATACTTTAAATATTAATAAATTAAATGATAATATACATTTTACAAGTTTTTATACAGTTTAGAAATGCTATCACTATTTAAACTACACTTAAAACAACAATAAATAAATATATCTAAAATACATACATAAAAACAATCTATTTTAAATCAATCTGATCACCATGTTTACATGAGAATTAACTTAAATAAAAAAGTAAAATGTAAAAATCAAATCACTAATGAGAATATTTTAAATTACACTTTGTACATGTATCATTTCTATTTTACGTCTTAATAACATTAAAACTCTCAGTAAATATCATATAATTAATATTATCAACATAATGAATGAATTCAAACAATATAAACTAATACCATGTCACATTGAAAAAGTTTTTAAAACTATGTATGAAAAAAATACAAATTTTTATAACTATGACATGTTTTATGAATAATATATTTTACATCTATAATATTTTATACTAATTGATCCATATTTTTAATATTTATTTAAACATTTTTACAAAATAATTATTCAATTCAATTTTGTCTTATATTGCAGAATAAACGCACACTAAAGGCAGCTTTGTGACTCTGTAATTACCATGTAATTGTCTTTAGTTCTGGAAATTGAATCATTTGTTATCAGTCAATCACCAAATGAAACTTTTAAAATATATATAATTATGTTTAACATGTATGTTTTTTTCCTTTCCATCAGGAAAGTCATGGAAAGCTTTAACTCCTCCGCAAAAGAGGCCGTATGTGGAGGAAGCCGAGCGTCTGCGGGTACAGCACATGCAGGACTACCCCAATTATAAATACCGTCCCCGCAGGAAGAAGCAGCTAAAGCGCATCTGCAAACGTGTGGACCCGGGCTTCCTCCTGACCACCCTCGGCCCCGACCAAAACTCCCTTCCGGATCCCAGAGGCTGCTGTCACCCGCTTGATAAAGATGACGAGACTGGCGTGAGTGGTGGTTTCGGCTCTCCCGGCGCTGCTTTACCTGGCGTCAGGGTCTTCAGAGATCCTGCGAGCTCTAACAGCAGCTTCGATACGTACCCGTACGGCTTGCCCACTCCACCTGAGATGTCCCCTCTGGACGCAGTGGATCATGAACACCAGTCCTACTACTCATCCTCCAGTTCAGTCTCCACCAGCTCCTGCTCGTCCTCAAACTCTTGCCCAGAAGACAGACGTCCCACACCGGCGCACATGAGCAGTCCACCCCCTTACCATCCCGATTACTCCCAGCAGGCAGCTCTGCACTCACATTTGGGCCACATCCCGATGTCCCACCAGGCAAGTGGGGCGACTCTTATTGCTGGCCCTCCGCTGTCATATTATAGCCCTTCATTCCCCCAGGTTCATATCCATCACCAGGGGCACCTGGGGCAGCTTTCACCTCCTCCAGAACAGGGGCACCTGGAGGGTCTGGACCAGCTGAGCCAGGCTGAATTGCTGGGTGAAGTGGACCGAGATGAGTTCGACCAGTACCTAAATTCCACTAGTTATCACCCTGAGCAGGGTGGGATGACAGTGACGGGACACATCCAGGTAACGCCGGCTTCCGTTTGCTCCAGCAGCGCTACAGAAACAAGTCTTATTTCTGTACTGGCCGATGCCACGGCAGCCTACTACAACAACTACAGCATTTCATAAACACCAAAACAGAGACAATTGTCACAGACAGAGACTGTGGGCTCATCATGGGTCAGCAATATGACTGGCAGGTGAAAGAGGGGGTTGTGTAGCAAGCGGAAAAAAGAAGCTACAGGAAGTCAAAGGACACCTCAGGGATGCATAGATAAAAAAAAAAACTGAAGTTCATTCCCATCTTTGTTTCCAAAAGGAGAACGGAAGTTAAAGACTGAAAAAAAAAACGGACAAACATAGAAATGCTCTCATATCTCGCCACAAAAGCATGTACATATGCTATAAAGCTTATTTATATATCAAATTGCTTTGCATTAAAGCTTATTGTATTGCTTTGTTTTCCAGTCCAGATATATTCAGTTGTTGATGTTTTTAAAAACCTCAATTGTTTTACCTCAAGAATTATTTAAGTGAGGCTGGTCTCTTCCTTTGTAGGACATGATTTCGAAGGACAACCTTTTGTTTTCCCTTTACATTCATTTCAACAAAATTATGTGTATACTCATAAACATTTACAAGAACAATAATAATAAATACTATTGTATGCCAGATTTAGGTTTGCCATATTAATTTAATTCTAATAAAATTTTTGAGTTGATACATTGAGCATTCTTGCTTTTGATATCCACACAGAGCGGATGAGCGCCGCTCAATATTTCATTTAGTTTAGCCGATTTTAGAGTACTTGGATTTTCAGATTTCATGATGAATTGCATTGTGTTTACCCATATAAGTACAGCACAGTCATTCTGTCTGTAGGTCTGGATTTGAGAAAATTTTTTTACTTTATTTCGTGATATATTAAAATTAATGTTTTGAGGTCCCATCTGAATTAGATGCCGCTAAATAAAAATATAATATAAAGATGAAATGACTCTGTAATTGATTGGTAGATTTATTATTATTATTTCCCTTTCGACTCTCGTCTAATACTGTATAGATGCTTTATCTGAAGTTTCATTATTATTAATCTATTTGTCAGTTACATTATTAATATTGGTGAGTACAAATATTGCATCAAGAAAAATTTTGTTCACATTTTCTAAATAAAATCTATATTTTTGTTATTAGCATGCATATAATCCGCTTTATGTGAAGTTTTGTAATTTTAAAAAAGTAAAGATTTACAGCTAAACTTTTCTTATACACTTGTTTATTGTAGTATTGAATGTCTGTGGTCCTTTCAAGAGGCTGACCTCAAAACATTTTTTTTTGTGTTGTGCGTGGCTGGTTGTCACCATAACCACTGGCGGTATCCACCCTGTGTTCCCAGTTTGCTATCAGCAACACCCATTATGCACTCAGTTTCACTCCTCCGCGGATCAGAGGATTAGTGTAAAACAGGCTCTGCTGTTTTTCTCCCCGCCTCCATCTCCATAGGCCTTTTGTTTCCCCCAGTCTTATTCGGGGTGCGTGTCTTAAGCAGAGCGCTGGAACTCCCCTCCTACCCTATACCTTCGCCCCCCTCTGCTGCCTGTCCTATCTTGCTGATGCAGACTTTCATAATCTCTGCGAAATAAATAAAAACACCTCGTCCCCGTCAACTGTTTTACACGTTCATCGTTTTTTATTTTTCTCCCTCTGTCTCTCTTTTCAAATTCCTCCTCTTTTCTGATAAAAGGAATCTGAAGTGGGGGAAAGAGGGAGGCAGTGGCGGGCGTTTGACAAATCCTGGAGTCTGGCTTGGTCTTCCTGCGTTTTTTGGGAACGGTTGAGTCGTGTTTCTTGTAAAGAGGATGTGGCGGAGAAGCAGTGTTTCCTGCCTGATAAGAGTAAAGCCTCTCTCCGTCAGGATGTTTGGGCCCCGGCCGGTCCCCGCATTAAAAGAGCCCATGGCGAGGGAAAGGGAACCTGCTGTTCATTTTAGCAGGGAGGAAACATGGCCCTCGTTGATTAATATCTCACGCCGTGTTTTTTAGGGCTTCGATTTGACCCTCCTCCGGTTCGGCCACACACCGGGCTCAGCAGAGATTTTCTTAATCTGTCTCTGTCACTGGCTCCGAAGACAAGTGCTGCTAGCTCTTGGTTATGATGTGAGTTGAGTCGACGCATTTGTTTTTGTGAAACGTTTCAAGGCACATTCATCTTTTGTGACTCCAATTTCTTTTCACAAGCGAGCTGTTATTAACGGCATTTGACTCGATGTTTAAGGGCCCCCAGGCCGAGGCCTGAATTGTGGCTTCTGACCCAGACACCTCTAAGATCAGCAGGCCCAAATCCACCTATTCAACTGGCCTTGGGGAAGGGCATTGTGTAATGCTAAGCCACACACAGTACGACATCAATAACTATGTTTATATACATTTGAAATATTTGTTTTTATTCCCACTGAAGCAATAAATTGTCTGCTGTTGACCTCGCCTTTGTGTCACTACGCGCTTGCTCTAGAAGTCAGAGGTGTTGTGCAACGTCATTAGCAAATATTCAAATTCTCATTAAACATAGGCCTTTTTTAGATATATAAACTGGCTGACAAAGAGATTTAATGCAGGATGAAAAGTTTTTTTTAACTATAATAATATCCTGCGATTGGTATTTATTTATTCCATCATACCATAACACCCACTAAATTTGGTGCAGGCTTATGCGGGCTCGTAGCCAAGGGGGTTCTAGTGGTTCGGAAGACCCAGCCCTCACTGACAAAGGTCCAGAATTTGCCCCATACATGAGCTCAATCGTCCTATTTTGACTGCTATGACATCATAAATATTGAAAATAACCCATCAAAAAGGCTTTATGATCAAGCAGAATCCTCTGTTGGCTTCGGTGTGACTTCAGTTTATCAGTTTTGGCCAATGCAAACAAATATTTATATCCAGCATCCTGCTATGTAAGAAAACATATCTGACATAAGTGAAGTCATCTTTCATTAAGTTACTGTATTGTTTTTTTTAAATAGAGAAAACATTTTACAGGTAACTTTTATTCTAAATCTTGGACTTTATTGATACAAAAAAAAAAACAATATAAAGGAGGAAGCACAAAAACGGACCATATTAAAATTTATTTGAATAGTATTTTGGCTATTATTGTTATCACTAGATTTTTAAATGTAATTTTTTTTTACAAGAGAGGCAAGAAAATGGTGAAGCTCTACTACATTATTACTATATTATAATTATAATTATTATTTAAATATTTTTTTATTCCAATGGCCAAATTGTGAGTGAGGACAGTTGAATGTGCTGGCCAGTTAGATGTTAGCCTAACAAATGGCAATAGGCAGGCTTTTTTTTTTTCTAATGATGATGTAGTAAATTTGTATTTTAAAAATAAGTATTTTTTTTTTTTTACATTTCTTTAATCGTAACTTGTAGGAAATAATTTTGTACATCAAAAAGTGTAATTATGATGACCTTCCTACAAGCTAATCTAGCTAAAAGTAGTGCTTAAAATGTCACTAAAATTCAGTATTTAAACGAGGCATATACCATCAAAAAAGTCCACTTTTTTAGAAAAAAGAACCACCCCTTTCACCAGGCTGGGCCTGCTTATGTATAGCCTATCAAAAATCGTCAGGCATATATAGATCAAGAATCATTTGATGACATCAAGACTGACCACAGTGTGCTTGTTTGTGATTAGTTTTTGTAATCACTTTCAGTGATTTTACCCATAAGTCAGCAAGAGTTTTTTTTATTATCTAACATATAATAAAAATGACATGATCACTTATGTTTAAAAATATATTGTAAGAAAACAGATCATAAGCCTGTTGTTCAATTTTTACTTGTATCTGTTTTGCTGAACAACCAACATTATTTCATCTATCTGAAATAGCCTATTTTTATACAAAATGTAGGTTATAAAATATTAATATACACACACTTGCATTGCGTTCTAGAGAAAATATATGTGTAGTCTACAAAATGTGTAAACTAATTTGATGCAGACACCAAAACGGGACTTACCTTTGATTCAGGCTACTCCTAATCAGTATATAGGGCAACAATTTCAAAACAGAAAAAAAATTACACAGATTAGAAAATCAGTTTGTTCTCTTCAGTAAATTTCAAGAATGACTCAACTTTACAAAGCTTCTCAGAGGAAACGTGCTGACTGAGCTGAGCTGATCATTAAAATGACTCGACTTCATGTGATTCATGGATGAACCGATTCGTTCGAAATCCTCAGAGAAATGACAGTTAAGAAGGGCGCGTTTTTCTCACATAAAACAGTGACGTTGCTTTACTTATAATGAAGTAGAAAATACTATCTACTAATCAATGTATATTTCACTGGACATTAACCCCAGATGTGAAAAAAGGCCATTTTTAGAGAACCGTTTAAGTGTATTTGGTCATTCTTTTTACATAATCGTACATATAGTCGTGCTTTCCGCTAACATACAGTAAACGTTTGCTAAATTGTTGGCCAACTGGTCTTATTAAAATCTATCACTATTACTTTTGTAACATTTCACGGGATGCTGGAAAATAAGAATGAGTTAATGTGAGGACCGTTTAGAATAGATGAGACGTAAGTTTTCAACGTTAATTCTCAGCAAAACATCAGTTGTTTAAGTTAGGGGAGTTCATACATTGACAATTGTGTGTGTGTGTGTGTGTGCGTGTGCGTGTGCGTGTGCGTGCGTGCGTGTGTGTGTGTGTGTGTGTGTGTGTGTGTGGCGGGGGGGGGGGGGGGACTTTTTCGGCAGTAGTTTAGTAGTACATGCCTCAGTTACAGTGAGTCAAATTTATAAATGTATTTAAATTACTTCTAATTTTTTAATAAAAGGTTTTCAGTGTTTTGATGAAAATTTAGTGACTATTTTAGAGGTACTGTAGGTCAAACTACGTGTCTATGTTTTTAGGCTACATGCAGATATAAACATTTTACAAGAAACGTGTTTTGTGAATACTTAGGATGTCTATCGGTGCTCTACAACTGCCAGTTTCAGTCAGACTTGAATGATATTTTTACCATATGTTTACTATTAATTGGCACGGTTGAATGCATCACAGTGGTATGAACATGGGTCAAATGTATATTAATATTATACATTTTTAATTATTAATATTTTAGTTAGCTAATATGGAAGAAAACTATTTCTTACTATTAAAGGACTGACCCCCCAACTTGTTTTGACGTCCTTCAGGGGTGATCAATCATTAATTAGGGGGGTCAAACCCCCCCAACTCCCCTTTTAATTCACACCCTGGTAACGTTACATTATCCAGTATTTTAATTATATTTATACTTGGTTGTGCTATAGTTGTAGCTTGGTTGTAGCTTAATGGTTACTGGACACATAATTTCTCTAAATCTCTAAACCACGATAATAAGACATAAAAAGAGAGTTTTATCCTCTTAGCATTTAGTCACTTTTGATGTTGAGCATATTTCAAAATATCATAATTTAACTGTATTTCTCTAGTTGCATTAGCAGCATTAAAATGTCCACAGGTCTTGTGATTTCTGGAATATCATAGAATTTTAAAATATTTTCTATAGGCTACATTGAAAGTCAGAGAAGGTTATTTATTTAAAGTCATGAGATATCAGGGATTTTTGTTTGCCATTTAAATTTTACTTCCCATTTATCACATTTTTCCAAAATATTTTTTCCTATACTGTTTTTTATAACATTGTTAGGCTATTTTTCACTGCCATTTATTTTTGTGTCTGCTCAGTGCTCAACCAGTCCCTCCTGAATTTTGTGGAAAAAAGGTCTTGTTATTGCAGCCTAAGATGACAGATTTTGTGTTGATTTTCTCAATATTTATTCAGTTAGGCTGTGGCGTTAACACGATGCTCAATTAAAACTAAAGTGTGCCAAGAAAATACCCCCCTCACCATTACACCACCACCACCAGCCTGAACCGTTAATACAAGGCAGGATGGATCCATGCTTTCATGTTTTTGACACCAAATTCTGACCCTTCCATCGGAATGTCGCAGCAGAAATTGAGACTCATCAGACCAACGTTTTTCCAATCTTCTATTGTCCGATTTCGGTGAGCCTGAGAAGTGTAGCCTCAGTTTCCTGTTCTTACCTGACAGGAGTGGCACCAAGTGAGGCCTTCTGCTGCTGTAGCTCACCCGCCTCAAGGTTGGATGTATTGTGTGTTCAGAGATGCTCTTCTGCAGACCTTCATTGTAATGAGTGGTTATTTGAGTTACTGTTTCTATCAGCTTGAACCAGTCTGGCCATTCTCCTCTGACCTCTGGCATCAACAAGGCGTTTGTGCACACAGAACTGCCGCTCACTTGATATTTTCTCTTTTTCGCATTATTCTCTGTAAACCCTAGAGATGATTGTGTGTGAAAATCCCAGTAGATCAGCAGTTTCTGAAATACTCAGACCAGCCCGTCTGGCACCAACAACCATGCCATGTTCAAAGTCACTTAAATCACCTTTCATTCCCATTCTGATGCTCGGTTTGAACTGCAGCAGATTGTCTTGACCATGTCTACATGCCTAAATGCATTGAGTTGCTGCCATGTGATTGGTTGATTGAAAATTTGCATTTAAGAGCAGCGGACAGGTGTACCTAATAAAGTGTATAAAACAATGCAGATGGCATGGAAGGAAATTGAACAGTGCCCTGTTTAGCCAAAACCTGCAGCAATTAATAAAACTGGCAAGCTTCTATACATTCTGTAATAAATTTGGCGATCACAGAATCTCAGAATTCTAGAGGGATTGCTAAACACAACTGCTTGTTTCTCTATTCATTACAGGTAATGAAAATTCAGCTTTTTAGTCAGTGAAAGTCAGGGAATTTGATATTTGTCTTTAACTGAGAGTTTAGGGGAGGATTGGCAAAGTAGCATTATATCTGCTGTCATTGGATGACCTTGCTGGACAAATTTTTAAACATCATTGAATGTTTAAGTACTGTATATCTGCTACAGTTTAGCTATAAAAATTAAGTTTTTGTGAGTGCATTTGATTATTCTTTTCTGTAAAAAACACTTTAGCATTTACTTGAGCAATGAGTAGCAATGACATGTTTATATTTTGCTTGACACTTTAACTGCACAGAAAATAAGTAATTGTTGATAAGTATACAATGACCATGACAACATATGTTCTAAAGGTTTTACACTAGCTTTTCTCATAAGCACCACAGCTCATTGTAGTCAGTGTGGAGACTTTCAGGAAACCAGGGCAAACAATCAACTCATCTGCTACAATCTCTTCCTGTGTGAAACTTGAATAATTCTCCATGCTACATACTAAGAATACACTGCGCTCAGTGTCACCCACAGCATGGCCTCTATTTCCATGTTCTTTAAATAGGATAGAGTACAATACAGTGCCTGAGAATTACAATCATGTGCAGAATGCTTTCATATACCTAAAATGATGCATTACATGAGCAAACAGTCAACTTGTTAAGTTTAATAACTTGTTTGTTTGGTAAAGGGTCCATCAAACACTTGTTTTCACACTTTAATAGCATGACAAATTAAATTTTATGTTTGACCATGCAGTCTCACTACAACCCTTTAAGGCATTTATGAATAATCATGCACACTTTATCTGAATTTACTGATTTAAATATATAAATATATATATATATATATATATATATATATATATATATATATATATATATATATATATATATATATATATATATATATAGATTTGTTATTATTTCTGGTTCATTTAAATTTTGTTCAGAGCTGCAAACTTTACCTTTTTGTAATTTTGAAATTCTCAGTTTTCATCTTGATCAAATCATCTGTAAACAAATGACTAAAATATTGAATATTCTTTTGAAATATGCAAGAGTATGACAAATTTCCTTTTATTTCTTTTTAAAAATGCAGTTGATGCAGCAAGGGAAATTAAATTAAATTCTTAGATGACATTTTGAAAAATGACCAATAACAACACTGTGAAAAGCAATTAGTTGACTTTGCTTTAAAAAGTGAGTAAACCTGTTGCCTTTAAAACAATTAATTTACTCTACTTAAAAAAGTGAGTAAATACGTTGCTTTTAAACAATTAATTTACTTAATTTTTTTAAAAAAAAGTGAGTAAACCCATTGCTTTTAGAACAATTAGTTGACGTTACTTTAAAAAAAGTGAATAAATCTCTTGCATTTAAAACAATTGGTTGACTTTATTTTCAAAAAAGTGAGTGGATACGTTACTTTTAAAACAATTAATTGATTTTATTTAAATAAAAAGCGAGTAAATATGTTGCTTTTAAAACAATTAATTGACTTTATTTAAAGAAAATTGAGCAAAACAGTTACTTTTAAAACAATTAGTTGACTTTACTTTGAAAAGTGAGTAAAGTCATTGTTCTTAAAACAATTAATTGACTTTATTTAAAACAAAAGTGATTAAACCAGTTGCTTTTAGAACAATTAGTTGACTCTACTTTAAAAAAGTGAGTAAATGTGTTACATTTAACAATTAAACATTACATTAAAACAATTAGCTGACTTTACTATAAAAAAGGGTGTAATCCCATTGCTTTTAAAACAGTTAGCTGACTTTACTTTAAAAAAGTTAATAAATCTCTTGCATTTAAAACAATGAATTGACTTTATTTAAATAAAAAGTGAGTTATCCAGTTGCTTTTAGAACAATTTGTTCATTTTACTTAAAAAAAGTGAATAAATCCATTGCATTTAAAACAATTACCTGACTTAAAAAAGTGAGTAAACCAGTTGCTTTTAGAACACTTAGTTGACTTTACTTTGAAAAAGGGTGTAATCCAGTTGCTTTTAAAACAATTAATTGACTTTATTTAAAAAAGTGAGTAAACACATTGTTTTTAAAACAGTTAATTGATTTTACTTTAAAAAGTGAGTAAACTTATTGTTTTTAAAACAAGTTGACTTTTAAAAGTGAGTAAATTTGTTGCTTTTACCATTAATTGACTTTATTTAAATAAAAAGTGAGTAAAACCCGTTACTTTTAGAACAATTTGTTGACTTTACTTTAAAAACTTGAATAAATCCATTGAATTTTAAACAATTACCTGACTTTACTTAAAAAAGTGAGTAAACCAGTTGCTTTTAGAACAATTAGTTGAATTGTAATCCCATAGCTTTTAAAACAGTTAGTTGACTTTACTTTAAAAAAGTGAGCAATTCCGTTGCTTTTAAAACAGTTAGTTGACTTTACTTTAAAAAAGTGAGCAATTCCGTTGCTTTTAAAACAGTTAGTTGACTTTACTTTAAAAAAGTGAGCAATTCCGTTGCTTTTAAAACAAATAGTTGATTTTATTTTTAAAAAGGTGAGTGAATACGTTACTTTTAAAACAATTAATTGACTTTATTTAAAAAAGTGAGTAAACACATTGTTTTAAAAACAATTAATTGATTTTACTTTAAAAAAGTGAGTAAACCCATTGCTTTTAAATCAATTAACTGAGTTTATTTAATAAAGTGAGTAATCCGATTTCCTTAAAATTATTAAGTAAATCAATTATTAAGGCAACGTTGCATATACATATATATATAAATATATATAGTCACTAGACTCACTATAGACTCACTATATATGACTATAGTCATATATAGTCACTAGACTCACTAAAAGCTACATGACATGTAGTTTAAGTTAACAAATGTATTCTTTTTAATGAGCTCTTCTTGTTGTTTCTCCCTGATTGCTGTCTGGATTGGTTCCATTCTGGAACGTGGATGTCAGGTAGTCTCAACTGTTTCCTGTTTCCCCAGCAGTGACGTCACAGGTGAATATGCAAGAGAGCGTTCCAGCACGCGCCATCTTCCTCGCGGCGAGTATCTGATGGTGTGACACTGCGTGTGTACGACCTTGCTGAGCACATCTGGGTAAAGTATTAAGTGTCCTGAGGGAGAGGAGGTCATGCATATTGACGCCCCTGTCGGAGACTCACTGGCTCAGGCTCTGATCGTGAGCCCGACTGGGTGTGGACACAAGCCACCTGATAATGTCAGCCCATATGCTAAAATGAAGACAGCACATAATGTAGGCCACACTGGATAATGGCAAGAGTTTTAAGATTCAACAATAATATAAAATGCAGTAATTTAGGGAAATAGTATGTAGCAGACTAAAACAAATATTAGCAAATCAGAAAAATGTGTGACCCTGGACCACAAAACAAGTCTTAAGCAGTGTTGGAGGTAATGCATTACAAGTAACAAGAGACATGTAAGAATATTACTTTTCTAAGTAACAAGTAAAGCGTTGCTTATAATGAAGCAATAATATTTGAGTTGCTTTTTAAAAAAATGTAATGCAAGTTATTTTTATTAAAAAATTTCTGAATTAATGTCACGTTGAATCACGTACTCAATAAAAGAATATGTACATTATTTTAAAGGCATCAAAGAAAAAGAAGATTGTCTTGATGGACAGTGATTTTACACTAATAGTAAGACAAAAAGTACAAAAGTAGCAAACACAGAAAGTTTTCAGAAGATAACATTATCCTAAATCTTTATGTGTGTGTGTTTTATGAGGTAAATGAGGGTGTATAGGTTATACAATGTGTTGTTTATTGGAGAGCTCCTCTATTTAAAAAAAGAAGGAAAGTTCTGAAAGAGATCCAGCTTCAGCAAAATTAAGAAAAAGTAACTCAAAAGTAATCCAACACATTACTTACCATAAAGAGTAACTAAGTAATGCAACTAGTTACTTTTTGGGGGATACTTTCAAAAGTAGTTTTCCCCAACACAGGTCATAAGCGTCCATTTTTGGTAACTGCATTTATATGCATATATAACTGCAGATATACTGTATGCATTTTGTGCAACTGTTTAAAAGTTGTTTAAATAGTCTTTCCAGATGTATACTTTGTTATGATAGGACAATGTGATACTCATATTTGAAAATCTCAAATCTTAAAAAATTGAAATGTTGAAAAAAATCCCCTTTAAATTTATTTAAAGTTCTTAGAAATGCACATTACTACCAAAAAAATATACATAGTTTTGCTATTATTATGGCAAGAAATTTACAAAAATGTACTTTATTTAATATTCTACGGAATTTAGGCATAAAAGAAAATGTATAATTTTGACCCAAACAGAGTATTTTTGGCTATTACCAAAATATAACTGCAATAAAAGACTGGTTTTGCAGGAGTAGTAGTCATAAAGTGACAGTTATGCTATTGCTATAATGCAGACACTGGGATTTTACACGTAATAGTCATTTTCTGCTATTGCTCAGTGAAATCAGTCTTATTAATTATATTTATTGTTTTAAATTGTAGAACTGCCCCTCGTAAAAAAAGCGTGTCATGTAACTAGCTGTAGAAATATACCATGATGTTGGCAATTTGGAGCTTTGTGTCATAAACATGCACTTAGTTATCTCAAATTGGGGGAGAGTGGTCATTATAAACAATGCGAAAAAAAGATTTCACTCTGTAATAATTTTAAAGGAAGTTTATTTTCATAAGAAAGAGAGACAAAAACAACTTGGAGAGAAGTAAACAAAAAAAGATAAAGACACAGTTGTGAGAGATACAAGCCACCTGATGGCATGCTAAAATGAGTTAGACAGTGCATCATTTACATTGTAAAATTGCATGGGTTTAAAGATTCAACAATAAAATATTGTAATATTTATCAATTAAGGAGTTTGCATGTTCTCCCTGCGTTTGCGTGGGTTTCCTCTGGGTGCTCTGGTTTCTCCCACAGTCCAAAGACATGTGGTACAGGTGATGTGGGAACTCTAAATTGTCCGTAGTGTATGAGTGTGAGTGAGTGTGTATGGATGTTTCCCAGAGATGGGTTGCGACCGGAAGGGCATCTGCTGCGTAAAACGTGCTGGATAAGTTGGTGGTTCATTCCACTGTGGCGACCCCGAAATAATAAAGGGACTATGCCGAAAAGAAAATGAATGAATGACTGGATTTACCAATTGAATGCAGGGAGATGCAGTAATTTAATGCATAATAAAATTAAATTATGACATTTTTATGTAAAATTAGAAATGCAACAGCATACTTTATGTATTCTGGAGTAGTGGTCATACTATAAAGCTCAAGTTATCATCTCTCTGTAATGCAAACAATGAAATTTTACATGACATTAATTCAAAGTCATTTTCTTTTGTTTTTTTTGTGAAGTCAGTCTTTAGAGTCTATGTTTAGATGTCTATTAAAGATAAAATTGTTTGCTGGGTAGTCAGAATTGTGCAAAATAAATTCACATTTTGTTTGTGAAAACACAAAGTTCACATTTAAGAGAAAATTATGAGAAGTTAAGTAGCAGTATTATTATATAATTGAAATTAGTAGACATAAAAAGCTGTGACTTTACAGAACTAACATGTGGCATTAACTATGACAGCAGTCTTTCTAACAGCTCCGCTCGGTCACAGCCTCAAACCTTCCAGACAGAACCAGGAGTCTCTGTCTGTCAGTATGGTCACCGTACATACCAGCATGTGGATGGAGAAGAATAATAACCTGCTTACTATTCATATTTGGCATCCATTACCGGTGGCTGGGGATTATAGGTCTAGCCGTTCTCCAGCATTCCTGCTCATTGTGGTAGAACAACAGACTCGGCAAGCAGATGTGGTGCAGGCGTGGTGCGAGGCCAGCTAAAGAATGGACCAGACCCGGCCCAGGGCCCCGTGCCATGCGGTGATGCCAGCGCACGGGTACAGATGGGAACCCCTGGAAAACTTGAGGGATGCAGCAGGCAGCCAGCGGCCACCCACCTGTACCTGCGTGTGAATATGCCAGCCGCGTGCAGTCCAGCACCTGTTTACTGCAGATACTGAAAGGTGCCATTAACCCAGAAAATGAGGCTGGGGTTCCGCTGCCAACCGCGGGACAGGGAATACAGCTCCTCATTTTCTCAGCTCAGAAGGTAAGCGATTCCAATATCAACCATTTTACGCCTTGTCTCCTCCTGCTCCGCATTGTTGGGATACTTTTGCCATGCATACTAATGGTGAAATGTAATGTTTTAAATAATAAACAGATCAACAAATGTCATGGAGTTCAAGTCACGGAAATGTTTTGACAGCACATCAGAATAAGGTGAAAAAAGAAATCACTTACTGTATGAGTAATGAATTAATTTTATGAAACAATAAGTCATAATAGCAAGTCAAATTTCAATTATGTTGCACGTACTGTAGATGTAGACCCACTAGCCACTTTGGCCAGTTCATATCTCTAATATCAACACAATTACAGATTCCTGTTGTTGCATATGTCTGTGTGATTGACTCTTAGATCAATATCGAGTAAAAATGTCCATAGCTTGTCATTGTTATAGAACATAAATTTGATTACGATTCGATATGATATAGTTTATCGACCCAGTCCTAATATACGGGCAAAAGCAGTTTTTTTCTATGACCAATTCATGAAGAGTAAACAATTACTGATCACAACAGTAGTATCTTTAAAGTAGTATATTAGGCTCTTTGTGGAGACTAATTTATGAATGCAATAATCTATAAATAAATTGGCTACAGGAGTAAATTGTGACTACCTTTACCAAAGGATTAAGTGATCTTCTCTGTTTCAGCCATATAAACGATTATTTATTTAAAAATGATTTGCTAATTAGGGAGTGATGCTGACCAGATTAAAATGATGAGCTCTATTTTGTGTCAGTTCAGTTTAACATCAAAATCAGAGTACAATTTACAGGGGGTTTGACCCTCATATTTAACACTTGATCCCCCAATTAACCTTTAATTAAAAGAAAAGTCAGTATGTGGATGGGAGACCACATGGGAAAGTTAGGTTGCTGGCAGAAGTGGTGTTAGTGAGACCAGCATGGGTGCAGTCTGTGTGGGCCCTAAAGCCCCAATATAATGATGGGACTCTATACTGCTCAGTGAGAGCTGTCTTTTGCGATGTAAAACCAAGGTCCTGACTCTCTGCCATTAAAAGCCCTTTGACACCAGCCTCCTGGCCAAATTTGCACACTGCTCTCTGTCTATCATGGCCTCCTAACCATCCCCATATCATAATTGGCTTAATCACTCTGTCTCCTCTCCACCAATCAGCTGGTGTGTGGTGTGCGGTATGTTGCAATATGGCTGCCGCCGCGTCATCCAGGTGGATGCGGCACACTGGTGATGGACAAGGAGATTCCACCCAATGTGTAAATCGCTTTGAGTGTCCAGAAAAGCGCTATATAAATGTAAGGAATAAAATAAAAAATATAAAATTATAATGATATTAATAATAAAAAATAATATAATACAAATATACATTTGACTAACCCGTATAATGGCTGGGAGATCTGTCCTATAGTAAATGCTTTAAGTGTAAAAGAGACATTTCTTGTAAAAATAGGTGTTTATTTCTACATACATTTAAATATGTACTCAAAAATAGTGCTTGACTTAAGAAAACCAGGCTTATTACAATAGAGGTCATAAAGAACATTTTCAGACAGCTCACAGTGCACTATTAATTTTAGTGTTTCACTTTAAACACAAGCTCTTTCACAATCTGTGACTGTTTCCTAAAGGGATACTTCACCCAAAAATTTTAAATCTGTCATAATTTTCTCATCCTCCACTTGTTCCAAACCGGTTTAAGTTTCTTTTGTTCTGAGGAATGTTCCCATTGCAATGCAACAATTGATTTCCAAAATATTTTTGTTTCTTCTATGAACGGCAATGGTTGCTTTATCCCAATATTCTTCAGAATATCTTGTTTTGTTTTGTTTTGAACAAATGAAAGAAACTCATCAAAGTTTAGAGCCATTTGAGTGTGAATTAAATGTGACAACTTTCATTTTTTGGGTGAACTATCCCTTCAAGAGTGTAAATCCATCACAGTGTGAAAAGTGAACTACAAACTAACTTAAAATGTAAACAAGCTCTAATAAACTCTTAACAATTTGTTTTTGTTCCACTATGCAAATATTGTGCACTGTAAATTCCGATGTATTGTAAAAAAATTAACAGAGGTAGCACGGTGGCTCAGTGGTTAGCACTTTTGCCTCGCAGCAAGAAGGCTGCTGTGTCAAATCCCGGCTCGGCCAGGAGGTATTTCTGAAGATTGCTCCATGTCTGTGTGAGTTTGCTCCAGGTGCTCTGGTTTCCCCTGCATTCCAAAGACATGCACCATAGGTGAATTTGATAAAAACTAAATTGGCTTAAGTGGGTGTGACTGAGAAAGCTCACAAACTAGAGTACTCTCAGTGCTGAGTCTGGAAGAACATCCACCACATAAAACATATTCCAGAATTATTGGTGATTCATTCCACTTTGGTGACTCCTGATATATCTGAAGGAAAGTGAGAGAGTAAGTAAAAATAACAGGCATTTTATGAAGTGTGCAAAACAATTTATAGTTAAACAGTTTTGTATAATTTTATAAAATTATATATTATAAAATGATGCATTTGGCATGGATATTCTTGACTGTCTAAGTCATGTTTACGACATAAAGGTCAAAGTGCAGGTTTTGTCACTGCATTTTAGCCTATAAAGCATTCTGGGAAAACACAAAGCTACAGGTAAAAGAATAGTTTCATCAATTTATGTGACATATTTGTCAGGATCTTCCTCACTTGTGACCCCATAAGGGGTCTAACATGTACTGTAGGTGTAATCAGCGTCTGAGAGTGGGTCTTGCTAAATGCTTTGCTGATGCAGATCACACTGTGAACATCCTACCAGGGTCAGTGTGAGTAGGCTGCAAACTCTACAGGCTTGTTTTTGTAAAGCACAGGAGCTCCCTGGAGTGTCATAACTCTTAACCCCAATGTGGAGGAGGATGTTCCTATTGTGCTTCCTAATTGCAATGTGGATCTTTCATTTAGTCGGTGTAAAAGTCACGTCATTTCCTGTCCTGCCGCTGGCAAGAGTTTTTGGTGGCAGCCCAACACTCTGGAATTTTTTGTTCCAGTGATCTATGACCTATATGAACTGCAAAAACGCATTAAGCTGTTTATTTAAAGTGGCTCTGTTAGGCTTTTTCGAATCTTACCTCTTTTATGCTTTAAGAAATAATAGATTCTGAATCACTGAAAAAAGACTTCAGTAATCCCAGTTTCACTACCATAGCTGATTTACTAGCAGTGGTGGAAAGAGTACTGAAAAATCATACTCAAGTAAAAGTATCGTTACTTGCCTAAAAATGTAGTGCGAGTAAAAGTACCTATTGAAAATATTACTCAAAAGTATGTGTAAAAGTTAGCCCTTTTAAAAATACTCATGAGTAGTAAGTGTTATGCTGTAAAAAGCTGATGCATTTACATGTAATTTGTGTGTAAACATAACATTCTGTAATGCATTTAGTTATTGTCCAGCATGCACACATCATCATAAGACGTTAATATTAGGTTAGATTTAGGTTGTGATGTCAGGTGACCAAAATTCAATGTCTACCCAGCGTCTGAGGACAACGTAATTTTGACGTCCAATAACGACATCAAATGACATTGATATTTGGTCGATTTTAGGTTGTTAGAAAGTGACCAAAATCCAATGTCGAGCCAACATCTTAAACCAACATCCTATTGATGTCAAATACTGACATTTATTCATCAGTTATGGCAACCAAAATCCAACGTCTGATAGACGTCATAGTGGTAACATCGACCCAACATCAAGCTGTAACATCATTAGACATTGATATTTGGTTGATTTTAGGTTGGACGTTGGACATTAATGTCGGCCTGACGTTGAGTTCTGACGTCAACCTGATTTTCATTTCAAAACAAAATGCAGGGTCCCCACAACGTTAAGGTACAATGTCAGTCTTACGGCATGTTGACGTCTTGTGCCTGCTGGGTGTTTAAGGCCATTTCGGTCATCATATAGTAAATACCCGTCATCTTCTCATCAGTGACATGCATCTAAACAGTCTCTGGGTCAATGCGTGTAAGGATTTTAAACATCTTCTTGGACACTTTTAATGCTTTCAAACAGTTTGTAAATTACAGTTTGTAATGTAAAGCGCACATGTCTTGATGTAGTTCATTATGATGCAAATTACCTTCTATGTGTGATTTGATTGGACAGGAGTCACAGGACTGATTTTTCTAATCCCCATAGACAAGAAAAAATAAAGTAGTGACTGCAGGTTGAAGGAGTAAAAGTATCAATTCTGCACTAAAAATGTCCTCAAGAGAAAGTAAAAGTACACATTTTTAAAACTACTTAATAAATTACGATTTCTGAGAAAAATTACAGTAAGTTGAGTATTTGTAATTAGTTACTTTACACCAATGTTTACTGGGAACCGTAATAAATTAGCATAACAACAAGATACTGCGGTGCACAAATGAATCGCGCTCTCCGTTGAGAAGTGAACCCGGGAGAGAGGGTGTTTCAGGGTGTTTTCACTCAAATTTAATAGGGAGGGAGGATAATACATTTCCATGCACACAAACACACGCTCTTTGTCGGCAATGCCCGTGCGGTCACTTATCCATCGATGAAGAAAAGTGATGTAAAATCAAATTTTCGTTATTTAAAAAATATTTGCATTCTAGATATATGTATATATGTGTATATATATTTCTGCCTCTGGATGGTCAGTCCTCCACTGCACCTTGGTCCCACATTCATTTCAAAGGAGCGCGACCCTGTACTAAATTGGCAGCTCTATTGACGCATTTCTGCGTCTGATCCACTCAAATGTTGAATATATATATATATATATATATATATATATATATATATATATATATATATATATATATATATATATATATATATATACACAACAGTTCTGTCTGGTTCTTTAATCTGATAGCCATGCGATATTCTGCCAGTAACAGCACTCGTCCAGTCTCTTAAACCTTCACTCTAGCGTATTTATCTGCCCACATACAGCAACAAGTAGAGGCACTACAGTTTGAGAAATATTGCTTCTGTTGTGCAACATAATGTACTTTTGAGGCTTTTTTAGTCAAGAATGTAGTTGTTTAGATTGCAACTTTGCAGTTTTTTTTTATAAGGATAGTGCCTATTTTAAAATATTAATAATTTCTGAGAGACAGCGTGTCTTTAAGCAAAGACGGTTGACTATGGTGATCCACAAGATGGCAACAAAGACTGCATAATAAGCCCTAAGAGAAAAACAGAGTAATTTCAAACTACAGCTGATCAAATCATTATTAAACAGGTATATGACTTTCTAAGTCGATCTCACTCTTTTGTATGTTGTAGTGCTGTATTTATTCCATAGTAATATTGTGATCTCTCGATTGCAACAGAAATACAGGCAGATATCTCTGTAGATTGATGTCATTTTATGCCGTTCAGCCTTATAATCTTAAAATGTGAGCAAAATCACCTGTTTTGTCATCACTTTACACATTACACTACAGAATCATTCAAATACTAGCTCTAAAGTGACATTTGTGAATGAGCAGCGGTTTCTGCTGTTGTGATGTCAGCTGCAGATGTGAATGAAGAGTGGAAGAAAGTAGTTTTGAGACTCTCCGTTTTTTATTTTCTTTTTATACACATGATTATGCCATCGAACTGTTGTATAAATGCAATATCACACTCGTAGCAGTGCAATATGGCTGTATTTCTTCACTGGTGGGACACTAAGCACGCCTCCCATCAGTGCCATCATTTGTCATTGCATATTTTATTTCCTAAAAGATGCATTATACTACAGTATGTTAGTTCAGCAGCGAATTTACATTACCCCGTTGTATTTACACACTCCTGTGCGATGTGTCATAATGCAGAAGGCCCCAATCAGAATCCTCATTGCTACAGCATGCATCTGAAGTGCATCATCCGGCACAAATAATCAATAAATTATTGTCTTTAATTTATCGGGCTGATCATTTTCCTATTGTGCTGATAACATTAAAAGTAATCATTTATTAGTATATACCAATATGGCAGCCAATATGTTGTGAGGACTGAGCCATTTGACCGGCATTTGGATAGTTTAGAAAGATTGAATCAAATGAGTCAGACAAGACTGAGATAATATGAAATATATATTATGAGAAAATGTAATTGTTTTTTTTTTTACTTTGCATACATGTAAACCTATTGTAGGAGTCCATAAAAACAAATTGAAAAACTTATAGAACCACTTTAACCACTCATGAATCATAAAATGTAAAAAAAAAAAAAGTGGACTAGTCAGCATTACTTCCAGTTTTCAGGCTCACAGACCAACCAAAGAACCATTTTCTTGTGAAGTTCAGCCCATCGTGATGCTTAATAACATCTTGTTTGAAGTCACCAGCTATTGTGTCTGTGTTTACCCAACTAATTTCCTGAAACCACAGTAATGATTATGATGAGAGATGTTTTAATCTGTATCGTCCTGTTACGTCTGGCCTGGACTTTATACCTGCTCTCTAGACAAATCACACAAGTTTAAAAAAGTGAGATTAATCGACGTCATCATTCAAGCATTTTGACTGTGAAGACAACAAAAGCACATTTCACCTCTGATCCCATGCTCTCTACCAGCGCAGCAACAGCAATAACAAAAATCTTTGCGTTTATCCTCAAATATGTTATTTTGACAAAAGAGAATTTCCGATGCCTTGATCCCATGTGTTTACAGTGTGACAACAGGGGGAGGATCAGTAGCCACTGACCTTGGCCACTTCACAAAGTAATATCATTTCCCCCTCATGTGCGCAAACATTTTAGAGCGATGTTGTTTATGAGTTCGCAAGGCATCTTTTCCTGGTGGATGGTCGGATCTGTTTCCTTAAGACTTCACTTCAAATGAAAATCGTGGAAATGAGTCATAACCCCCCCTAAAGCCTGACAGTTTGTCATGACACATCTTGACAGGTGCATAACAGGATGTTCACTGTAGTTTTTTTCATGGATCATTATACAGTATAAGGGATGATGATGTGGATTTAATACAGATATGTAGATATGATAAAGGGTTTTTTACAGAATTTTTTAACAGGCCTGGGTTAGATTACAATGTCAGAAAGCATAAAAAATTACAGTAATACAGAAAAAAGAAAATGTGTAGTTAGAAATAAGGCATAGAAATTAGAGATATATATTTAAAGATTTGTTTATCAATACATGCTGTGTTGATTCAAAATATCAACCCAGGCTCATTCTGAAAACGTACCTCCATTTACATTTCTGAAGAGCATCAAATATGTCCCAAGAGCTATGTTTTTTTGCAGTTTTTGTTTTCGCGAATCCATGAGAGGCTGCTTTGTATGCTTTGAGATCTCAAATTTCTCTCGCAAGTGCTATTCGCGCCTGCTTTTCTCGCGTAAATCCACCAGAGGCCGCTGTTGACTGACTGAATGACTGACTGACTGACTGACCCACCCTCCCCCTTCCCTAAACCCAACCGACAAATTTAAAAAGCAATTTAGAAAAAGAACAGTCTTGTCTGATTTTTACAATGTTTTACCACATTCTCACTTATTTACTTGTTTATTTTATTTGTATTATTTTATGAACCGTTCTTCACCGGACTCGAACCCCGTCTTCATGGTCAACTCCTCTCTGTGTCTCAAGTCCACCGACATACATGGTCATATCAGAACAATCTAATGTGGCAATAAGATCGTAACTGTACTGTTCATTTACACCGTGGCCATACTCATCTATGTAAACACACCAAAACCAACATTAACATTACAACATTACCATCAAAGCTCATTCCCAGCCACTAGACTTTTCTGACAGGGTATGGAGTGTCAGAATGTTGTGGGACTGCTGAACAGGAGTTATTATTATATAGGAGTTATTAAGGGATTATAGATCACGAAATTTAGCTGGTTTTATTTTAGCGTTTTTTTAAAAAAGCATGACGGTAAAACATGAACACAGTTATTAATATATTAAAACATGTACTTGTATTTTGTAAAAATTCATAATAATGAAAAAAATACAAATTTGTGGATCTCCTTCCAGTTGCAGCTGTGGCTGGTGTATTCTGGGAAATGTTCTTACCCCGTGGTTTCAAGTGTGGTCCTGAAAAATCTTCGTTTGAAAGGGTATTTACCCCTTGCCCTTAGCCCTACACCTTCAAGCTAGAGAATTGGGACACCCCTACCCCTTGGCGGTAGCGCGCAAAACAAGGGGTAGGGGTAAGTGGAAGAGCTAAGGGTTAGAATTGGGATTGGGCCGAAGTCTGTAATATGGCTAGGTGTTATTTGTTAGGTTTAAAATTAATTGCAGCTGGAATGACTTGAGCCAAAGATATGTATTTTTTGTTTTTGCATAGTAGAGTAGGTGGTTTTAAAGTTGTAGAGGATATGACATTATATATTATAACTAAACTAAACAAATCGCATACTGGTTAAACTATTATAACAGTGAAAGACTTTAAACATTGCTTGCAAAAATTAATGGCTTTTTTTTATAGCGACTATAAAAAGCGAAATATGCTTTTGACTGCCATACTGTAAAGTAGTTTTGACATCCACCAGCAGGTTATGCTAACCAGCAAAACTTGGACCCTGTGTAATACACATATCGCAGGTAAAGATGTGCTCTTAAGCAGGTAGGTGTGAATGCAACCTTGCATAAGTGTCAGAATTAATTCAGCTGCTTATTTATACATGAGATGTTAATTATGGAAAAATAGCAAAATTAGCATTTGATAAAGTGTCTCTGTTCACACAGCCTTTTTTTGTGATGCTCACATTCCTCTTTTCCCTCCTCCTAATCTATCTCCACCTCATTGTTTTTCACTTTTTATCCCTCTCTCATTTTCATTTATTTTAAACACGCCTACAGTACAACACCATCTATTGTTGTAACATAACATGTTTTGCTGTGAACATCAGATTTGCTGTTTATCAAACATATTTATGTATACACTAAATAATAGTTGAATATTCTGTTACCATTTATTCTCATTTCATTTGACCCAGACCTGTTTCAGTTTCTTAAGGTATTTTGAAGGAAGCTGGAAATCTGTAACTATTGACTTTCATAGTTTTTCCTACCATGGTTACAGGTTTTAAGCATTCTTTAAAATATCTTCTTTTGTGTTCAACAGAAGAAAGAACTCAAAGGTTTGGGGTATCTTGAGGGAGGGTAAATAAAGAGTCATTCTTCATTTTTGGCTGCGTTATCCCTTTAAATGGCTGAATTTTGAAAGACAAATAAGTAGATCTTTTGTTTCCTATTGTTATGGATTATTTTAAAAGGTGAGGACTTGGTTCTATGCATAGTATGTTGATAGAATTTTGAGATCAGTTTTTTTGGTAACACTTTATTTTGATGGTCTATTTGAGAATTAGTAGACTGTCTGCTTAATATCTGTTGATACTGCTCCTTTAACAGACATTTAACTGACTATAAAAAACTTTGCAGGTACATGTCAACTTACACCAACCCTAACCCAACCCCAATCTAATGAGAATTAGTTGCAATGTAACTTAAATTCAACAAACGGACCATCAAAATAAAGTGTAACTGTTTTTTCGCTCAAAAATCCCAATTCTATTTTTGTACCCCTACCCCTTCCCCTTGGCCCTGGTGTCAGAATGTTGTGGGACTGCTGAACAGGAGTTATTATTTGGGATTTTGGATCGCGAAATTTAGCGTTTTTTTTTTTTTGAAAGCATGGTAGTAAAACACGAACGCGGTTGTGAATATATTAAAACATGTGTTTGTTTGTTGTAAAAGTTTGTAATAATGACAAAAATACTAATTTGTGGATCTCCTTACTTCCGGTGGCTGGTGTATTCTGGGAAAATAGAATCAAGTTATCAAATCTCCTGAATCTTTTCTTCACTGTGTGACGTACACATTCTGATTAAAGAGCAACAAATGAATCCCATTTATTTGGATTTTTAGTTTGATTACAATAAATAACAGGTGTCGCTTTAAAAATGCACACATCTAACGTTATAATGAAAGCTTTCCTAATCTTTTATGCTCATTTAGGATAAAATTAGTTGTGTTTGAAAAAAAAAACCCCTCCAAGATCGACATCTTTAGATGTTATTATTATTAATTATGTGTATATGTCTGTTCGAACACGCACCCAAAACCCCGCTTCAAATTGCATGTACAGAATCCGTTTGGGAAACAGCGTCTATTTATCACTATGGAGCACATCAGCTTACAGTTATGCATCATTATATGACTGTTTTGAGGATTGCATAGGAGCGGCGACGGCACTTGTATTAAAAAGGAAAGGAAATCCTGCCGTTTTTATATTTATTTCAGTGTTTTCATGCCTAAATAAAGTGAAAGCACAGAACAGACTCACATTTAAGAGCAAGGGGTGGGCACTGGTGGTTCGACGGTATGGCTGTCGCATAGGGAGGATCAGATCTTTAATGTTTGTTGCCACCCTTCAGAGAAAGACCTTTACGGGATGATAGCGGGATAGAACTGTAAAACACGGGAGAATCCTGGGAAAAACGGAAGGGGTTGACAGGTATGGTCCAATCAGATATCATTGCTAGACCAATCAGAAGAATTCTAGCCTCCAATAAATAAACCAATTTATCCTACGTTCCTTATCTTCATTTTGAAGAATCCCACCATCAACCCCATCTCCCCCTTTCCTCCTTTACTAGGGGGAGCCTACCTGATCTCGGAGCCCCTTTCATGCTACAGGCGTGAGCCCTGGGCTCAAGTATCTCTGAGCTAAGGCTTCTCTCCTGGGACAGCATGCCAAATCTGCAAATTGTATTAAACAAAATCTAAGACAAACAAAAACTCTTGAAATGCACAATATAAGACAACAAAAGTGTTTTCTGACCTTCCATGCAGATCAGCCTGCTGTTGGGAACCCCTAACACCAAACTATGACATATTATAATGCGGAATAGGAGCTTTTTAAGTGGGTTAAGTTATTATCATATGTCACTAGAGAGCACTCTGTCATTTCACTTCAGTTTAAAATAATAGGTAGGTAATACAGATGCACAGTCAAGCTTTTTAAATTAATATCAATAACTTCTTTAAAAATTATTTGGTTTAAATACGAATGAAAGCATATGATTTTGTAGGAATTAGCCACTTTTCTGACAATTGGTAAAATATTTACATTTCTTTGTGAGATCAGGCTGACTTATCTCTGTTTTCCCAAACCTTTTCTTGAAGACATGTAATAATTTGCCTCCTTTCAGTGTCAAGTAATGTTCTAGTGTTTCAGAAATAATGTGAATACAACTTAATTGTAATATATCTAATTTAGTATATCTTTTGTTTGGTTTTTGAATACATTTTAAAATTACAGTACAGTAGACTGTGTAGAATATATATTTTTGTTTTGTAATTTCCGTCACAAAATATACATCATAAAATGTTTTTTAGTTTCTGTTTAAAATGACAATAACAATGGAATGTAAACCAGTACAGGACAAAATTATCTTTTTTTGTGTGGTCCATGGCACACAGTGTGAACACACCCTAACACAGCTACAGCTTGTATCAAAGCAGGTTTTGCAGTAATTAGACCTGTCACTGTAAGAAGCAGCAGTTAAGCTGAAGTGTCACAACTCACGTGTGAGTCAGACAATATATATTTGCATTATTGATCATTAACAAAACTTAAGTACTTTTTCAGAACATAATGTCTTTTGAAAAACCTTATATAATTACAAAAATGTTCAACTGTTTATTTATCTTTGTTTCCATGTGTTCTAAACCACAGGGATATTTGTTATGTTGCAGTACTTTGCAGTCTGGCTCCACAGTTTTAAAACATCTTTGGGAGTTTCTCCAACACAGGAAAGACAGAGAGGGAGGAGGCAGGGGTGTGAACTCTACGGGGGTCTTACGGCACATGACTCAAGAGAAAAACAATCCCGTGTCTGCATTCAGCCAAGCTTCTTATGACACATGGGCAGATGGCGAGACCGCAAGTTCACCCTTGAGTTAGTACATTGGTAGGAAGACGCTCTCTTGGATGAATAAGCATTTCTACCCTTGCAATTTCCAGCAAACAAGTTGTAACAGGGGTTTGGGGTATATTTACAAGGTGCAGTTTCTGATAAGAGCCACATTAGCAGGTGACTAGCCTTGAGTAGTTTGCTTTTGTGTGTGTGTGTGCGACTACTATTCAGCAACAAGCTGTTTCCTACTGCTTTGGATATGCCGATTCCCAGAAGCCTTACAGTATGTGTTCAGGATATATGTAAACATGCAGGCAATCATCGCTGTATTTTTAGCTGAAGAGAAAAGTTGAGTCACATATTTTATAAATAATTGCTTGGTTCAATAATCAAAAGAGCTCCTCATGTGCAATTTTGCTTGATTCAGCACCATGCAAAAGATTTTGTAAATCAGATTCTTGGCTGTATGTAGACGATCAATTGAATTTTTCATTGCTGGAAGAGCCTCTGTGCAAATAATGCTGGTTCGGATCAGTACTGTTGCCTTGGTATGCATTGTTCTAATTACTGCTGAATAAGAGCCATTAATCCATTTTCCCAATCTGGGCCACCCATCAGGTTAACTGGATCATCCCAGATACCCTCCTGAGCTCTTTCAGCAATAAGGTTGTACTGTTGAGGTCTCATTGCCTTTTCAGTTATGGTTACATTATACAGTGCTCAGCATAATTGAGAACATCCCATTTTGAAAATGAATATTTTTATACATTTCTCAGTGAATACAGGCAATGTATTTTGGTGCATTTAAACATAACAGATGTATTAAACAGATATATTTATTAAAATAATATTTTAGTCACCAAACATATTTAGAAATTGAAAGATAATACAGTTAAATTCAAGCAAAATATTGCAATAAATATTACAACCTTCAAAATTTCAACAAAAATTTTAAATTTTTTTGCTTCTCTTGATTTTTCCTCCTTTTTATATTTGTATTTAATATTTTTCTGTAACATATAAATTTGGGTGCACTAGTTTTTGGATCGTTATTGTGAGTTATTTTGTTAGATTAGCTCCAGATTTGGCTTCAGTACTGTCTAATCTAATGTATATGCACAGATATATTGTATAGCTTCCTAATAAAAATATTAATTTAAAAGATAGATTTGTGGGGGGTGTATTCATATATGTTGAGCCCTGTATATATCCATACATACCTACAGTTAAAGACAAATTTATTAGCCCTCCTGTGAAAAATGCTGTTTAACAAAGAGAATATACCCTTTTACTATGTTACAAGATAATATTCAGCTTAAAGTGCAAGTTATAGGGTTAACTGGGTTAATTAGTTTAACTACGCAAGGTAGGTTAATTAGGCATGTCATTGGACAACAGTAATTTGCTCTGTAGTTTTTAGATCCAGATCCAATCATGTGATTGGAAATCGGGCTTGATCATGCGCTTTCAGACTCAATCAGAATTGGACGTTACCTCCCAATCAGGACCTGAATATATATGTATATGTGTATACAGTATATATTCTCATTATTTTTTAACACATCTATAATTATGCGGTGGCACAGAATTAGACCTCTTTCTTGCCTTCATACCGAAACAGCAACACGTGCGGCATGACATCACTTTGTTGCAGAAACGCTGTTGGTTAAATGTTGGCAAAGTAGAACATGGAAGCTGCTTGAAGCCGAAAGTGCGAGTATGTCTGCGGTCTGGCGGTATTATAAAGTTGATGACGACAACATTGCCATAGCAAACTGTGATATATGTAAACTTTGGATTGCCTGCAGGGTATTTTAAGATGCGGTGCTATTTATCATTTATATTGTTTTTTTTTTTTATATTTACTGTTGCACTAAAGTCCAAATGTGAAGAATTGATGTATTTAATACTTGATTGTTCAAGCTACCTCACAGAAGTGCTCTGTTTGTTAACAGAGTTGTTGAATGTTAAAATAAGGTGAATTAAATAAAAAATAAGGAACATCCTGAATCTGTTTCTTCCCTCTTTTTTATTCTTTTTTTATGTATTATAGATGTATCGGATCAGGTTTCGGTATCGGTAGATCAAAATAAATGACTCGAGTGCGAAAAAAACCTGATCGAGACATCCCTGGTTTTTGCCACTAGTGAACAACCTTGGCGTTTTGGGGGCCTAAAAACAAATTGGTTTAAAAGGGCAACATTTTAAAAAAGTCACCATTATCAACCACATATAAACATGGTTTTGTAAAAAGTGTGATATCATGTGCATAACTTGTTCAGTCTATGTGTACAAATGAGAAATTGACAAAAAAAAAAAAAACATGAATAGCAGACTGCAAGTAAAATATGTGCACATGTGCATGTTTCCATTTTTTTTTTTTTTACAAAGTTGCCAATTACTGACCCACGATGCATAATTCAGTGTTTATTGTTGTCCTTTTGATTTTCCATCAGTCCCTTTCAGTTGGTTAACATTGTTAATGTATAGTTTGTAAAACATGTCAGAAATTCTAAGGAAAGAGTTTTTGTTTTAGTATTGCTCTTTAAAACGCTGAAACCCAATTTGTGTTGGGAAAACATGAAGGAATTAAGTTAACTTATTCATTTATTTATTCATTCATTCATTTTTCTTCAGCTTAGTATTTCATTTATCAGAGCGGAATGAACCACCAACTATTCTGGTATATGCTTTATACAGTGAATACCCTTCCGGCTGCAACCCAGTACTGGGAAACACCTACACACCAATTTAGTTAATTTAGTTCACTTATACTGCATGTCTTTGGATTGTGGGGGAAACTGGAGCACCCAAAGGAAAAGCATGTGAGCATGGGGAGAATGGCACCTGGCACAGTCGGGACTTGAACTGGCAATCTTCTTGCTGTGAGGTGACACTGCTAACCACTGAGCCACCGTGTCACCCTTAACTTATTAGTTTTTACAAATTTTAATAAATTAAACAAAGTAATTGAGCATCTTATTTGACAAGACTCTTGCATAACATAACAGTGAGCAGTCAGGGACAGTGAGGCCCTATAAAGCTGTTTTTTTTTTGGTAAATCCTCCAAAAGTTGTCCTCGAGGGTCCTTATCTGAGAGCATGCTAAGTTTGTCTGCACTTTTATGCAATGGCCAAGTTCTAGTCATGTGTCCAAAGCCTCAGCAGATTTCGATTCAGTCTCAGGGTGATTAAGAAGGCTTTCCGTTCTATCCTTAGCTTCCCAAGGACCGATTAGCAGGTATAGGACCCCAGCGGGACAAGCACTTCTCAGCTGCCACTTCATTGCAGCTCCTGCTCCTTCTCCTTCTCTGCTCTTATTGTGTGGAAACCCAGAGGAGGCTTTTCTGAGCTCTTCGGTTTCTCTGTTTTAATGGTGAGTCTTTTGCAATGCTGTGAAGGGGACAGTTTGCATTTGCATTGACGATATTCCTGCTTCACTTTGAATGCAGTTAACTGAAATGTAATTAAGACTGTCAGAGTGACTGGTTTCACCTTGACCTTGGAGAAAGTTTATTGGGTTTGAAATACTTTCAGTGGGAGAGTAAAAAGCGTTTTCAGATTGTCATGCTTAAGTTGCCTTTTTAATGGAGTTGGTGTTTAGTAGATTAGAATTAGGTGGTTACAGTATATTAAAACAGGTTCATCAATAATACTGAAGAATAACTTGAAACATCAGTGCTGTTTTCTAGTATTCATTATAGGATCGGTCAGTTTTTGTACATGATGAATGAAATCAATGATGCTTAAAACATTTTCATATGCTGTTTTGAGCTTACAGATCTTCTGAATCTTTGAAATTTTTCTTGTTTTGGATAACTAAATTGGTATTGTATGATTTATAATATTTGTTTACATTCTGGCTTCTTCTAATGCTTTTATGAAAAGCAGATATAGAAACAGGCCTTTTTGTTACAGAAATGGTTTTCCTAATTACAGATGGGTGATTTTTTTTTTTTTTACTGTGATTGGACACTATGATTCTGATTCTTTTTTAGTTTTGCTTGCATTTGTTGCATGCAAAACTGTTGTGGTCAATTTATTTGTGTTGAATTTAAACAAACAAATTAAATTTACTAATGTTCAACTTAATTTGTTTGTTTAAATTCAGCCCAAATAAATTGTTTACAACCACTTAACGTAAAAAATTGAGTAAATCCAAGGAATCATCTTTGAATAATTTTTTTCAGTGTAGACTGTAAATATAAATGTGTTACGTTTACTTAACCGAATAGCGTAAACTCATTGTCTTCGATCAAGTCATTTTAACTTTATTGTATAAAGTATTTATTACTTACTAATAACTAGTATATTAATAATATGCCTTTTATTGTGACAATTTAATTTTGTTGACTTAACTGCATCTGTATTCTGAGTTAATCTGCAATATTTGAAGTTTTATAATAACATTTTTACAGAAACCTCTGTAAATCTCAACATAACACAACATTAAAGTCTAAATCACGTCTCTCTATTTTATTCGTGTTCAAAATACACAATAACACTTTTTTTATTTTTTTTTTTATTTTCCAGTCTGACAGAATGCTGGGAACTAGAAACCTGCATGGCTAAGTTAACTCATTCAGTTCAAGTTCAGTCTAATACAATCACATTTTGAGTTTATGTAACTTGTTTCTATTAAGTTCAATGAACTTAATATCATTATTAAATTCATTTCATTTGATTAATCGATTTTACAGTGTATAACTTATACTCTCTTTTTTCACCCCCTCTTTCTCTTTCTCTCTCTCTCTCTCTCTCTCTCTCTCTCTCTCTCTCTCTCTCTCTCTCTCTCTCTCTCTCTCATATATATATATATATATATATATATATATATATATATATATATATATATATATATATATATATATATATATATATGTATATGTATATAAATATATATATTTTATATTATATTGTCTTTATAAGACAATAAAATTAAATGTATTTATTTATTTTTAAGTAATTTATTTTTCTTTCTTTATTTTATCACTTATTCATACCATTTCTCCATTTATCATATTAAAATCATGTGAAATATGACAGCCAAAATAGATAGTAGTGTATATTGTATAATATTATTTGATCATGAGTTTTGTGTTGATGATTTATTGTCAAATAAATAACTGTCATTAATCATCTAATAGTTTTTTGTGTAGTTTATAGTATAACACCAATACATTTTGTGTTCATGTTAAATAACAGAAAAATTATTTTTCTGAAATAATAACTACAATAGTACAATACAATAGTTATTAACGAACAACTGCAACACTAATTTTATACCGAGTTAGTGTTCAATAAACGTTTGGTATTATTATCAAAAGCAGTTTAATATTTTTGTGGAAAATATGATACATTTTGTCATTAATCTTTGATTAATAGAAACGTTTAAAAGATCAAAAAAAATTGTTAATCACTTTTCATGACTTGCTGCAGAAAATATTGATTTCTTTAAAAAATGGGATTGACCCACTCTTATACTTTAAACAGCATTGTATTTTAAGCAGTATTATGTGATTTGAAGGCTTAAAGAGTCTCGTTTGGTCATGTTATGCAATAAACCTCTCAGACTTCCCTATTATTGTTCCGATAGCTAGAGTGGGGGTAAAAACAGAGCTTAAACTGAAAGTTTTTTTTTGAGAGATCATGTTTTTCCTCCAAATTTATTCCACATATTTACAATTCCCCTTCTCTTTAAACAGCCCAACATCTCTTTTAGTTCCTCTTTGTTATCTTAAATCACTTGACTTGGTAACATTTAATTTTTGCATTTGTGCTCAAATCAGAAACAACAATAGGCCCCTGCTGCAGCTTCATCCTGTCACATGTTGCTTCCACTTTCTCCCTGCACTTGCAGATAAGCTCTTTAGTCTAATTCAGGCGAAGTCTGCTCTTTTTATCCCTGCTTAGTCTCTGATATCTGTCCATCATTTCTGTGTGTGGAGCTCAGTAATGTTCCCTCTGCTGTAGCGAGTGCCAGGTACAAATAGGATGTGCCAGTGGGATTCCTGCAGATGGACCTGTTTAGGGTCACATTTGTTTGAGGTTTGATTTGACATCAACACCACAGATTCTTGCAGTTTTAATTGCTGGGAGTAAAAGTGCTTAGACTGTTCTCATATGAACTTACCATCGTCTGGAGTGATTCTGATTTTCATTACTCAGCAGGGAATCTTAAAACTTGTTAAGGAGAGGATAGATTTGATAAAAGCTTGTTTAAGCTTTTTAGCTAGGTCCAAGTTTATCAAATTTGTTCTTAATAGAGGGAGTATTCTCATGAATAAATCTGCGGTAGCATTTGGTTCTTATTTTTATGATCAGGGCCTTTATGAAAGTTTTTTTTTATATAAGCAAGTATGGAATGTGTCAAAATGTGCATTCAAATGCAAACATACAGTAGGCACAGTTTTATAGGCTAATAAAAAAGTTGTTAAATTCTTTCCAATTTGCATAATTGTTATAAAGTTCATGCAAATGTTGTTCTGATGAGCTGATAAAATAGTTACACTTTATCTTGATGGTGTCCGCTATACTGCAACTTCATGTCAACTAACCCTGATTAAAGAATACTTAATATACTTATATACTTAAAGTATTAGCAGATATTGAACAGAGAGTTCACCATGAAATGAAAGTTTATGATTAGTTTGTTCACTTTCAGGCCATCCAGGATTTATTTGACTTTATATATATATATATATATATATATATATATATATATATATATATATATATATATATATATATATATATATATATATATATATATATATTCATTTTCTTTTCGGCTTAGTCCCTTTAATAATCTGGGGTCGCGGAATGAACTGCAAACTTAGCCAGCATATGTTTTATGCAGCGGATGCCCTTCCAGCTCCAACCAATCACTGGGAAACATCCACAAATACTTATACACTACAGTCAATTTTAGCATACCCAATTCACCTGTACCACATGTCTTTGGATATTTTGGACATGTCTTTTGGATATATATATATTTTATATATATATTTTTTTATATATATTTTTTATTTTGCTGAAATGTGGTCCTTTAGAAACGTACAATTAAAAGAATGGCCACCAGGGGTCCATTCTTTGTACCCCGCTTAAATGATCTAAGATGATTTGACAGATCCTGGATCTTTTTTAATCTTGATCTGACATCATCTGATTATTATTTAACTATCCATGTGAGAAAAATTACATAAAATCCGTAGTAAACTGTTTATTAAATATGATTCGCCATAACTTTCCACTTTTGTTGTGGGCTGCAGTCTTTACGCTTTCATGTGTCAAGAGTATTTAGCAATTTATTTAGTTTTAGAGCGGAGTTTTCTTTATTATAGTAGCCTAGGCCTATTCAAGGTTCTTAATAACTGGCTGTTTAAGTTAATTTTGCATCAAAAAAGCATTTTGATATTGATAAAGGTGTCTGCAACTTTTGCGAAGCATCAAATCACTGTCATATTAGCTCTCAAAACATGCATCACTGCATAAATTATTATTCCTTTAAAAAAACTGTTAAATATTGTGCATGTCTATTATTATACACAAATTATACTAAAGCTGGAACCTTAAAATAGTACGTGTTTGTATCTGAAAAGTTAATATTAATAAATGTTCTCTTTAAACCTGTTGGGGAAAACCACCCCGTCTTTGTATATTTAATTCGGAGTGCAGATTGCATAATTTTTTTTTTTTTTACTATTTTGCTATTTTCCCCAGTGTTTATAACTACTACTGTAAGAAAATATCAGAATTCGATACATTCAGTATTACTAGCCTACTCCCAAGCAGGTTTAAGCTACCAGACCTGTTGTTAACAGTTCTCAGATGAGTTTTGGAGAACGAAACGATCCTGGATCATGTCAAATGAAGAAGGAAATAAAAACATATAGGCAAAACACTAAATAATACTCATGGCTTTTAATTATACACTGAGGTCTGATGAAGCGAATTACTCAATCTGTGTTAGAAACAGGACTTTATTTACAACATTATTTACCTATAATTGACCATCTTGTCAGATGTGGGAATTTTGGGGCAGCATGGTTTGCAAGTCTCATTTTATTTATAATTCATTTCATGTTTGTGAAAATTATTTTGGGGATATACTTGGTTTTTGTCAATCACTTTACATTTATTTGTGGATTATAATGTTTTTAAATAGAACAATTCTCCATAGATAACCTAGTAATACTCTAATAATTGCTGGTTGACATATAGATGCAAATGCACTTCCAGACAACAGAAAGCAAATATTAACCCAACCATATGCTGTTGTGTTTCTCTCTTTCTCAGAGTGGAAGGAGAAGATGAGTGCTTGTGATCTGCTTGGCCTCAGAGTTTAGCCCTGCTATGTTCACCACACTGAATTCCAACTAGCATCTTCTGCAGGCTAGTTGGATGAATTTAAAATGGCATCTCACAAGCAAAGCTTTCAATGCTTTGACACCATCACGGACGAGACACCTGTCAAGCCCTCGTTCCCTCATGGTCATTGCTCCTCAACATCCCTGAGAGGCTCCTCGAGCACGACTCGACTGGAGCCGCTGGAGAGCCGTGGATGCTATCTGTGTGCCGATCACCAAGCAGCCAAAACAACAGCCTCAGAGGCTTCGAGAGCTTATTCCAGCCCATGGTATCATTCCCAGACACATCCACATGCTCAGCAATATAGCAGCAGGAGGTCTGCTCGACCTGAGGAATCATCTGGACAGGCTGAAGATCACCATCACCATCATCATCATCATTATCATCATAGAAGCTCCAGGAAGATTGTGCTTGTGAAAAACAATGACCCATCTATGCGGAGGACCATCGTTCTGCACCGCCGTAGCCTCCGCAGTCTGGCGCTCTTCATGGACGAGGTCTCTGAACTCATGCAGTGTCTCATCAGGAAGCTCTACACGCTGGAAGGCCACAAGGTGAGTCTCCTCTGGAAATATACATCAGCTTTCTCAAGTTTAGAGTCAGTGGCTACATTAAAAATCACTATAGTTTTATTGAACCATACTATAGCGAAGTGTATTGAACTGTATATATTATAATATTTACAATACTTAATGCATGTTACAGCATAATGCAGTATTAACTAGTAATAAACTAATAAAATCTTTAGTGTAGTGTACTTAAGTATAGCAAATTGGGCTGTCTGGCATGGTCCTCAAATGGTTCAGATCTTACCTTGAAGGGAGAGGTTACTATGTCAGTATAGGTGACCATGGGTCGAGGTGGACACCCATGACGTGTGGATGCCCACAAGGCTCAATTCTGGCACCTTTCCTGTTTCAGAATAGATTTTAAAGTATTAATACTTGTCTATAAATCACTAAATGGCCTAGGACCTCAATACATTACAGATGTAATGCTGGAATCAGCTTCCAGAAATGATCAGATGTGCTCCAACATTAGGCACTTTCAAATCAAGACTGAAAACACATCTGTTTAGCTGTGCCTTTACTGAATGAGCACTGTGCTACATCTGACAGATCGCACTATTGTGTCTTTCTTTTTTTTTCATTCTTTTATAACCTGTTTTAACACCTTTTAATCTGTTTTTATCTGTTTTAATGATTTTTTTTTCTTATACTTGTCTTTTTATTCTTGTTTATGTAAAGCACTTTGAATTGCCACTGTTTATGAAATGTGCTATATAAATAAACTTGCCTTGCCTTATTTACAACAGCAGACTGTAGTGTATTGCAGGAATAATATACCATATACATGCATATATAAAACATAGAAGTTAGTGTATTGGGTAACTTGCTTACATTACCACAGCCACTGTAGAATTACCACATCAGATTAATTCAAGTACTCTACTTTACTACGGTGCAAAACCACAACTAGTATTTATCATAAGTTACTATAGTGTTTTTTATGTGGTAAGATTCTTTATTAAGACAGTCGATTGAAAATTACCTTACAGCAATTCATTATATTGCAAAGATTGAGGTATTTGTTCATCCTGAAATAGATATATATCTACAAACATAATGTTTGCTAATGTTTCAACATTGATAATGATAAAGTATGTGATAATAATGGATGATGTGACACTTTGTAATGTATGCTGGAAATCACGGGATTTTATATTCAATTATAAAAATAATATTTCATATTATTGCTGTATTCACTGCACATATAAATGCAGATTTAGTAAGAAGTGGCTTATTTCAAAACAAACTGATCTTTTTTAATCTCAACAATACATATTTTTAATGTACATGGTTATTGCTTACACTATAATGAATCATCAAGACTGGACAAATAGGGATATTTCATGTGATTCCATCAATCCAGATATTCACAAATTCACCTGTGATGGAATTCTGTGTACATTTAAATGTCATGCATATTTAAAAAAATAAAGAAAAATGGATTGGAGAATTCAGCCAAAAAACGAAAAGTAAAATTTGTACAAATTAAATAAAAAATACTGTATAAATGTAACTGATGAATCTGCCACATAAACATACACCAGAGTAACTGGTGGTTTACTCTGCTGTGATGGCTCTTAAATCAGGGACTAAGCCCAAGGATAGTGAGATAGTTTCATTCTTTCAATCAATTGGACAAGGTTTTAGATTACTGACATTTTAGTAGGTAACTTTTTTATTCAGTAGATCATGTAAGAAAAGTTTTCAAAATATACAAGTCATATGCTGTGTGGTTATGTCTACATCTCAAAAGAAAATATTTGAATATAGTGTTCAGGTTGTCACAAATTGTAAATAAAGTACATGCAGCTATTTACATTGAGTGTAAACTGACTTAAATTATGTAAGATATGCTGCAGTTTTTCAGGAGAAGCAAATGTGCTGATGATACAGAGGCCTCTAGTGGTTGAAACTAGAAATGATGTATCAAGCTTTGATAGAAACATTCAACAAATCTTTTATCAAACCTCATAAATTCTCCGTTTGCAATCACAGCTGGCATCTGAGTTAAAAACACATTTACAGGAAACTAGATATGTGTAAGTGACGCCACGTCTGACAGCTGGAAAGTCCCAAAATGTGATTTTTAAGCTTTTGATTTTTGCACACTATTTATTCAAGTCTACCAAAGTAAAGTGACAGTCCCCACAGATTGAGCTGTTTGATTTATGAAGAGCTCATAATGCTGAGAACGAGATTAGCAGAGCAGATCAGTCAGCGCAGAGTTCATTTTGGTTACCATCACTCCCACTTGTGCTTAAGGGCAAATGCCACAGACCACGGAAGAGGAAAAAATAAAGAATTACAGTCTGCAGGTGGTTTGGGTAGATAAGAGGTGGACAGGGTGGCCCGGGCAGTGTAAGAAATAGCCCCCCTGGGACTGAGCTATGGCAACCCTGATAAAAGGTGAGAGGCTAGGAGTTTATCCAGCCGCGAGGACAACCAGAGGTTGTCCCTGATCAAGCCGCATCTCTGGGCATTCACATGCAACTGTATGGCCCAGTATGCCATGGTCCTAATGGTGGCATCATGCGGTTGGCAAAGAAAGTGCTGTCGCTTTAAAAGGGGAACACTTCTTGGCTCTGTGTCCGCAGAATGTCTGGAGTCGATCCAGGCATTTCCTGCCCATCAGAGCTGGACTCAGTAGTCATTGCTGACGATGGTCAGTGCTGCTGGTCCTCTGCGGCTCTAGAGCAGGCACATCCTATTAGCACTGCCACAGGCATGTACTTCCCATAGAAAACATGCTGTAAAGTGACATACACCCCTCCACAGGGGCCTGACTGATGCATGGATAACATTACGAATGGCACTGAGACAATGCCAGAAATAGCTTGAAGATCACTAGAGTAAAGGTTTATTTGTCAGAGGCTGGAAAGTTGAACGTTGTACGTAAGAGAACAAGAACAGGATCCAGCTTGACCCCTGTGAGTCTTTGCAGATCGAAAGGTTTAGTAACACTTTACAATATAATATGCTATAAATAATGTTTGACCAATGATGAGATAATTATAAGTTAATAAAGAATTCAACCATTTATTAAAGGATTAATTAAAGCAAAAAGGATCATTGTGTTATTAATTATACTCACCATCATGTTGTTCCAATTACCTGAGACCTTAGTTCGTCTTCAAGGCACAAGTTAAGATATTTTCGATGAAATTTGAGAGCTCCCTCATCCTCCATAGACAGCAACAATCCTGACTCATTCAAAGTCAGGAAAAATATTCAAAAAATATCCTCAGAACTGATCATATGCTTTCAGTAGTTCAATGGGAATATGATCAATCTACAAGAACACGTTTGTGCGCACATAAAACAAAACAAACAACTTTATTCAATAGTTTTTTTCCCCTCAGTGTCAGTATAGGGCACACACTCACAGTTATGCTCATGAGTATGCTGAATAAAGTTTTATTTTATGTGCGCACAGAAGATGTGTTCAATTGTGTTCACAAAGATACTGTATATCATAGGTGTCAAAGTCAATTCCTGGCGGGCTGCAGCTCTGCACAGTTTTGCTCCAACCCTAATCAAACACGACAATCTGACAATCTAGGAGCAAAACTGTGCAGAGCTGTGGCCCTCCAGGAATTGACTTTGACACCTATGCTGCCCATGTTCATTTGTTGTTCATGCTGTCAATATTAAGAAATTGTTTAAGTAAATAATTAACTAAGATCATCATTATCTGTGCTTTACTTAGGAATTATTTAATGCATATTAGTGCACCTGTATTGTGAAGTGCTACTGAGGTTTTGTACTTCAACTGTTGAACAAGAGGAATGTATGGCTTTGTAAACACTGTAAAGTTTCTGGAGTGACAACAGCATTTAAATACATAGTGCATAGATGCATAGTTCATCATTAAAGACAAAACTCATGATTTGAAATAGTGATAATGATTGACACTGTGATAAATATAGCAATATTCTGGCATCTCATTTGTTTTTGTATTCACTATTTTTGACCATGGTGATGTTACATTAAGTAAAAACTCTCAATGGTAATGATTTTATTGAATCAACAGTCAACACAGAAGTCATGTTTTATTTATTTGTCAAATGTTGTTACTGTACCTACCTTTAAGTGTGCTCTCAAAGTGTTGCCATATTTACTTATTATTATCATGAGATGAGCTTTTTTTGGTCTAAATGGAATCAGGCTTTATGAAAATAATAAAGTATATTGGTGCAGGTCACAATATTTTGATATGTGGTTTATTTACATGGAAAAAGATTTATGAACTTAAGCCAGACAGTAATATTCTTACAAAACACATTGATGTGGTGCAAATTAGGCAGGGGAACGATAACCGTTTTCAAGGTATTCACCTTATTCTCAGTGTACGAGCGGGCACAGACATTTGAATCTTTTTGGCTCGAAACTTCTGGTCTCATTCACGACTATAAATTTTTGTAGGTTAAAAACAGCTCGTAATGCTGCTTTACATTGCAGACTGATCTTTTCTTATCATATTATTCTACTTATTATGCATAGTCATGCAAACACTTGTTTGTAGAGCGAGTAGTTTGACCGTTTTCTGCCATTTATTATTTCTAGTCATTTCTCCAATAGGCAACTGAATCGGAAGTTCTAAAACAATGGCAAAAACGAGCGCACTTCCGCATTAAAGAATAAGGTCAATACCACAGTTTGGAAAAGTCAAGATTTTAAAACCACATAAAAATTTTCTGCTAAAGTTCTTTATTGATTGATTGATTTATTTATTTTTTAGGACAACAGTATCTCCAGAAGAAAAGCTATCCAAAGATGCCGATTTCAATTGTAAAGATTATTTCTGTTTTTGAAACTAATGAAGACAGCAGAGGTCAATGAATTATTTAGCCTGACATGTACATATATTTTAAATCTTTCTCAAAATAAAATATATTGTGCTCAAAGGGGAAAAAGTTTTTTACCCAGTCATTGAAAAAGAACATATTTTAGAACAGTAATCACAATATTGTAAAACTGTGATATTTTTATCCAAGGTTATCATATGTCAGAATCTAATACCGGCCTATGCCTAGTGCAAATACAGTGAGCACCACTAAAATGACGAATCAGGTGATTTTTGTGAGTTGTCAACTAAACATAAACATAATTGAACTCTTTCTATTGTAGATATTGTTAAAAATGTTAAAAAGGCTGTCTATGTTAAAGATAAACATTTCAATTGTGCAGTCCATTTACATTCTTGTTTTTTCAAAATTATTTAGTTTAATATTTCATGTACAATTTAATATCACATTCCCTTGATTGTCTTGCACCCTTTCTTCTTTTTAAATATAAGTGAATACGTTTTTTCCTTCTGCTCTTGTTAGATATGATCAGGATATTCCTTTACTGGTATTTTTTTGCACAGCAGTGATGCACCAGCATCCAGAGAATAACTATTAATCTTGCTCAAATCAGAGCTATTTTGAACCAGCAGAAGCAGGTCAATGCTATGAAAACATACAGTTTGAGATACTCACATCCACAACAGTTCCAATTAATTATTTTCAAAGCTGCTGGAAATTGAAAAGTTTTAAACGCATAAAAGCGCAGAGCATGCAGATTTAGCTTAAAGTTAGCCATGTTAAAGAGTGATATGAGATGTCGATGTGGGTACTTTTTACTTTGTTTACCAAACATTCTGCTTTCATGAGTCTGGAATCTGGCACAACACCTTTTTGGATTATTTAAAATGTGAGGTTAATGCAGAGTTCATCTGAAACGAACTGTCCTCACGTGAACTCTGGTATGATCTGAATTGCTAATTGAAGAAATGGAGCATTTTTGGGGTGACCTATAACCTAATTATTTGTAGATGTCTTGTTTATGCTGACCCATGGGTATCGGCTCGTGCATAGTCGAAAACACCCTACACAATGGATCACACACATTTTCAGATCACTGTTTTCATGATTAAAAATTAGTGTGGGAAAATGTATGCACCAGATGGGCTGACTTCCCAGGGCCGTTAACCTTTAATTGGTATGGCTTCGATCCATCATAGCACATTTCCTCATCAGAACTTGGCAGTTGGAACAATCCCTGCTGACTTAATTTCAGCCAGATATTGCTGATCTCCATCAAATTGATTATTCCGTGTTGTTATCAACCGGCAGTCTAACGCTGAGAACGATTTGTGTTTTTCAGATTGACAGTGTGCAAAGTTTGCTGCAGTGCCCAGGCGTTTTGGTTTGTGTGGGACGTGAGCCTTTCCACCCGCTCCTGTTGGACAGCTTCAGGAAACACTCTTACGACAAACTTCCGAGGCTGAACACAAAGTCACGCTCTAGTGTCTGCAGCGATGAAAAGGCAGCCAAGAAAAATGGTAGGTCACACCGCAAAAAGACATTTTCTTTATCATTAATCATCAATTCTTGTCTTACTTTATTATTTGAAACAACATGGGCCAGATTTAATATCAGCTTCTGCCAGGATTTAGTAAAGACACACAGTGAAAATTTTGTGCCGAAAGGGGTGGACATTAGGCCTCATTCACCAATATCTGCTTAAGAAATGTTGTTAATTTGTTCTTAAGAAACTCCCTAAGAACAATCTACACCAGATTCACAAGAATTGTTTTGACTTCATTTTTAAGAATCCCATGTCTTTTTAATTGAAAGCATGTGCTAGTTTTTCCAAATTAGCATAGGAAACAGCCAGCAATTTTTCAAAAAAAGGCATGACATCTTATGGAATAGGGGGGATGTCAAAGAGATCAACAGAATGTCTAAATTATCATAATTTTTTACAGAAATGTATGGTATATATCTTATATGCCATGCAAATGATTTTATTTGTAGGCTATAACTCATGTTCCAGTAAAACATTATAACAAGTGCAAAAGGTGAACTCTGTAATTACTGTCAATATAGAATAAATGAAACCATTTAATCAGTCTTTTTTTTGTCATACAGATACCGGAAAGTCATTAATGAAATTTACATTCCTTTTTGTATAACCTACTCCCTCAAATACAAAACACTGTGCTTTACTAAACAAAAGAAATGCTTTATTTTATTTCTTTCTCCATTTAAAGGTGTATGATTGTCAATGTTGCTATTTGATATATTCTTATTTTTTGAAAATTATTTATGAAAGCAATTACTCACTATTTTTGCCATTTTGATACCAAGCCTGACGTACACAAAATATGGGTCTTAAATAGAGTGATCCAGCACAAAACAATGCTGAATTTTATCAGTCATGATTACTGATAGTACAATGATTTTTTTTAAATAAATATATCATTTATTTAGAAAACACTTTACAATAAGGTTGTATCAGTAAATATTAGTTAATGTACTCACGAACATAAACAAACCATGACCAGTTAATTTATTAG
The DNA here is from genome assembly GCF_903798145.1 of Danio aesculapii. Lineage (NCBI taxonomy): Eukaryota > Metazoa > Chordata > Actinopteri > Cypriniformes > Danionidae > Danio > Danio aesculapii. The sequence continues at coordinate 20,083,382 of NC_079454.1, read as the reverse complement.
AGCATTTGTTTATGTTAGTGAACATTAGTTAATGAAAATACATTGTTAGTTCTTGTAACTCATGGTGCATTAACTAATGTTAACAAGCCTGACTTTGGATGTTAATAATGCAATAGTTAATGTTGAACTATGATTAATAAATGCTGTACAAGTATTGTTCATAATTAGTTCATGTTAGTGATTACATTAACTAATGAAACCTTATTGTAATGTGTGACCTTTATTTATATTTTTTAAATAATTTTAAAAGGCCACAAATACATTACATTCAAATACTATCATTTATTCGACTTTTTTTCAGCCACAACATTTTCAAGAGGAGATAATTTAAGTGAACTGTGCAATTTTATCTACTAATGTTTATGGAGGAAAAAGCATGTATTTACACATTTTGTGCCTATGTTGTTAGTAGATTACCTGCATTTTGATTGTTATCAGCTATGCTTGTTAAGACCAGTAAACACCGAGCTGACTGTTGGCCTTTGGGCCGCGTCGGGTTTTAGTTAGAGTTGGTATGGATAGTTTTTTTGGCGTGTTCCACACATCGCGTTTCACTGGGTTAACATCAGATTGTGTTGGCCCAATTGAGCATGTAGCTCTCTGATAGGTTACCGTACATTCACACCGAAAGCGGCGAGAGCGTCAAAGTAGCCGGAAGTCATTAATTTTCAATGAGAGTCGAGGAGAGTTGAAATCAAGTCAACTTTATGATAATGAGCTATGACGCGGTTCGGCGGCAAGCAATCAGAATGAAGAAGTCCACCGCTTGAGAGCAGTTCAGAGAACACAGACCTGTGAACTTTGGTTCCGACCACAGTTGCTCCCAGGGGTTTGATTATTGCGGTCGCCGGACCAATTATTTACTATGTTTTCTTACAGGAACATGCATTAAATAAGTTACTGGTGAGTTACTGATTTAATAATACTGCATTAATATATGAATTAATAATATATGATAATTAATAATATATGTATTAATATATAAAAAAGCGGGAATCTCACACGACAGTACAAAACAGTATTGCTTCTTCAGGATATTGAATATGAATATGGACACAAAGCCGCACCACATGCAACTTAATATTCTATTGTTAAATGAATTTGATAAGGAGTGCGCAACATTTTCACGCTAGAAAGCATGTTTTATGCAGGAATGTAACTGATATGCTGCAACGGCCCCTTTAAATACGAGATCAATGTAACGAATTTTGACGCTCTCACTGCCGGAGCTAAAGGCAGACAGCGTTGTCGCCAGGGCGGCCAGATCGACCTTGGACGCTCTCACCACTTTCAGTGTGAACGCACAGTAATTCAGTAACTAAAGCCCAGTAACTTAAGCTGAAGTGACCAAATAAACAATTCAAGTCAATAAAAAACACTAATAAGCCAGCTGTAAGTTTGCTACATTTCTCAAATATTTGCAAACAATAGATTAGACTATGCGGGCGACACGGTGGCTCAGTGGTTAGCACTGTAACCTCACAGCAAGATTGCTGGTTCAAGTCCCAGCTGAGTCAGTTGGCATTTCTGTATGGAGTTTGTATATTCTCCCTGTGTCTCCCTGGGTTTCCTCCGGGTGCTCCGCTTTTCCCCACAGTCCAAAGACATGCACTATAGGTGAATTGAATAAACTAAATTAACCATGGTGTATGCTGTGGCAACCCCTAATGAATAAAGGGACTAAGCTGAGGGAAAATAAACGAATGAGAATTAGACTATCAGACATATTTGCAAGAGTTAATCCCTTTATGGGGAGTGACAAGTACTGTGATAATGTACTCAGTTTGCTGCTGTCCATTTAGTGTGTTCACAGGCAGATTTTTAGTCCAGATGTGGCCGACGCAAACTGACAACACAGTTTTTGTTGATGCTAGTTGTTTGGCGTCAACTTGGTGTGTCGCAGAGTTAACTGCTCTTGGTGGATTGTTCTTAAAATAAGCTGAGTAATAAATCTGGATCTGTTAAATTGAAAATTAATAATATGAAAAAGGTTGTTTTGCTCCTTTCAATTTGTGCCACATTCATGAAGTTATTACTTTGTATTTATTACTATTAACTTATTTGCTTTGTTTACTTTCTTGTAGTCAACTTTGGACTTGAAACAAAGAGAAGTGTCATCCACCCAAGGTGTGACTCAAGCAACCGGTCCGCCACAAGACTCAATGCCTCATCAGAAAAATTGTTTCCAAATCGACTTGACTCATTACCTCCAGGGGACAGAGGTAATTGTCTCCATGCAGATGAAAATATGATGGATGATGATATTGAAAAGCGAGTTCTGGTCAACAAAGATGGTAGCCTGTCAATGGAGATGAAAGTGCGCTTTCGACTCTTGCACAATGAGACATTGCACTGGTCCACAGAGGTCAAAAAGTCAAAGAGCAATTTTAACGATTCCCGTTTAGTATCTGACGATGCTTGCTCTGTCTCGCATGGCAGCTCAGAGAGCTGCTCCGAAGCTGACTCTCTTTCTGCTGGTGAAGCAAATGAGACGTACAACACAAAGCATTACCAAAGACATTTTGAAGAGTCACACTGTCAGCAATGCTGTGCTCGCTGTCTGGAATATGACATCTGGAAGAATCCTGTACCTCCCAATCAAGCTGTAAGACGCATCAGATCCTCAAGCTCAAGTGCATCCTCAAGAAGAATAGTGTGCAAAAAGGCATCTACTGACAGCATCCACACTTTGTCCAGTGAAGAGTACACAGAGCATGTAATGGAAAAGGCAACTTGCATTCAACAGACCTTTGGACAGCAAGGTGATACGACAATTGAACAGTGTACTATCAACCATTGCTGCAGTCGAAGTGAAGTCTCCTCAATATCCCCTAAACCAAAGAGCACAAGTACTGTTGACGAGAGGTGTGAGAACATTCATGCATCTGATAATGAAGAGAACAGACCTGATGTAATTTCCTCCAACCTCCCTAAAGATCATTTAAGTGTTCATATCACTCAGCAAGTAGAGGAAGATGAGAGGTCTGTATCTGTCTTGAGCTCTTCCTCACAAATTCTAGCATCACTGAAGGAGGATCAAGATGATGACGTCAACCCCACTATCTCGAGAGCATCTCATGGCCAACAGGATGATGAGGAGAGCAAAGATACTGAAACAAACCAATGTTCTGCTTCTGCCTGTAAATCTCCTGCATCTCTGAGGCATCTGTCACCAAGACCACCAAGCAAGGCTTCATCGGGGCGGTCTAAAACATATAGAAAGTTTGCCAGTTCTGAAGTCGGCAACGAAGAGATCAGGTCTGAAGCATCTGCTTCTCCCAACATTTTATCTGGACCCAAAACCTGTAAATGTGTAGTGACAAAGGACACTCCAGAGGCTTCTGAAACAAATGATGAGGTAGAAAACATGCAAGTTTCAGTAACACAGGAAAGGGCGCAAAGTGCAACTTCTACAAAATCTCTGTCTGAGTTATCAGCTTCTTGTGAGAATGGAAATTCTGCTGAAATAATGACAGAGGAACGATCATCAAGTGCTCTCTCTATAAAATCTAACATCTCTAGAAAATCAATTAAAACAAATGTTTCAGAACACTATGGAAGAGCACTAAGTGCCACATCAAACAAGTCTCAAAGAGTCTCAGATGATGTGTGTGAGGAGGAAAACCTAGAAGTAAGAACATCAAGTGCCATGTCTGTCAACTCAAATATATCAGTGAGATCCAGAGTATCAGATACTGGCATTGATGAGCTTGGCAAATTACAAGACAATGTTGAGGAAAGGGCTGTAAGTGTTGCGTCATCTAGATCAAATATTTCCACTCATGGGGCATTTGAGGAGGGCATAGAAGAAAAAGCTTTGAGTGTGAAATCTGGAACATCAAACAAGTCTGGAATTGAAGAACTAACACATGACGATCAAGCAGAGGAAAGGGTTTCCCGTCCTGTGTCGATAAAATCAAATATTTCTGCAAGATCTAAAACCTCCTTTGAACTAAGTGAGACTGAGGATTACAATCAAGACAGAGCCCCCAGTAGTGTTTCTCTCAAATCAAATGTCTCACACAAATCAAAATCTGACATTTCAGGAGAAACTTCATTCCATGAAGAAGAGGAATCTTTAAATTCAATGAACACATCAGTGAAATTAAACAAACCTGAAGATAAAGGAGCTCATCAAGTGGAGCTACATGTGGAGAGATGTCCAAGCTCTGCATCATCAAAATCAAATATCTCTACAAGTTCCAGAGCATCTAAATTTTCAGAAGTAGACCAAGACGAAATACTGGAAAAAGAGGATGATCAGGAAAGAGCATCAAGCACCATTTCTGTAAAGTCTTCTATATCTGCAAGGTCAAGGAAATCTGAGACAACACCAATACCAAGATCAGGAGACAAAATAAAAGATCGGGCTCCCAGTGCTATGTCGGTCAAATCAAATGCTTCATTGACATCAAATAAGTCCAAGATTGAGAATGAAGAAACAGAAAACAGAGCTTCCAGTGCTTTGTCTGTTAAATCTGAAGCTTCCACATTGTCAAAAAAATTAGACATTGAGCAACTGGAAGAAAGAACATCAAGTGCATTATCGGCTAAATCAAATAGTTCAGCAAGATCTAAAAGGTCCAAAATGTCAGAGGTAGCAGGAGATGATGATGGATCATATGCAGTTTATGCAGCATCACATACATCTGAAACAGCACCTGAAGAAATATGTGAAAGTTTAGATAATTCACCAGAGAAAAGAGGGCCAAGTGCATTGTCAACAAAATCCAATACCTCTGCTAAATCAAAGAAATCCAATGCATCTAATATGGCAGTTTATAGTAATGTGGCTAAAAATAGAGATGATTTGAGATCTGCTAGTGCAATGTCCTCTAACTCTAACATATCTGCAAAATCAGAATTCATCACAGAAGATCAGGTAGAAACAAATGACCATGCAGAAGAACGAGCCCAGAGTGCTCTGTCAGCACAGTCTAATCAATCAGGAGTGACTGTAAGTGAAGGAGTTGAAGATGCAGAGGAACGGGCTCTGAGTGCCATGTCATCTAAATCCAATGTGTCTGGAAGATCAAATAAGTCCAAAACTTTAAAAGTGCCAACTGCTTCACCTCAGGGAGCAGAACACCAACTAGATGAACGAGCTCAGAGTGCACTGTCAGAAAAATCAAGCATTTCAGCAAGATCCAAGAAGTCCAAACTTTCAGATGTTTTAACTAATGAGCTTGTTGATGCAAAATACCAAGAAGAGGAAAGAGCTTCAAGTGCTTTGTCTGCAAGATCAAACATTTCTGCAATATCAATGAAGTCAAATGCTTCTGTGACAGATGTCAACACTGATGACAATGAAAAGGGGGACAGCGTAGCAAGCGCAGCATCTGATATTTCTACCAAAACTAGTATTTCTGCAAAATCCAAGGCATCCAAGGTTTTGCCAGCTGAACCTGAAGAGCCTGATAATGAAGAAGAGATTATGAACATAGATAGGTCTCCAAGTGCAATTTCAGTAATATCTGAAGCCTCACCTGATGAAAAAGAAATTACAAATGAAGGAGAAATCCTAGAAAGGGCTTCAAGTGCTTTGTCTGCAAACTCAAACATTTCTGCAAAGTCAAAAATGTCTAATACTTCTGCAATAGATGGCAACACTGATGTCGAAGAAATAGTGGACAGAGTATCAAGTGCAATGTCAGGAAGATCTACTATTTCCACCAAAACCAGCATGTCTGCAAAATCTAAGGCATCAAAAGTTTCAGAAGTAAAGGCTGAAGAGCCTGATGATGAGGACAATGGAGTAAAAGCACCAAGCATTACTAAATCTTGCATTTCAGTAAGATCCAATAAGTCAAAGAATTCAGAGAAAGAAGAGGGTCAGAATACAGACAGACTTCTAAGTGCAAGTTCAGCAATATCAGATGCCACACCTAATGAAAGTGAAGACAGGGTTTCAAGTGCTTTGTCAGCAAAATCAAACATTTCTGCAAAATCCAAAAGATCAAATGCAACAGATGTTGAAATTGATGACAAGGAAATAGAGGGTAGAGTATCCAGTGCGATGTCAGGAAGATCTGCTATTTCTACCAAAACCAGTATGTCTGCAAAATCCAAAGCATCAAAAGCTTCAGAAAAACAACCTGAAGAGGGTCAGAACCTAGATAGATCTCCAAGTGCAATTTCAGTAATATCTGAAGCCTCACCTGACGAGAATGAAGCAACAAATGAGGGAGAAATACAAGAAAGGGCTCCAAGTGGACTGTCTGCAAAATCTAATATCTCTGTAAGATCCAGCAAATCAAAAGTTTCAGAAATAATTATAAATGAACCAGAGGAACAAAAATTGGATAGGGCACCAAGTTCTAGGTCACTGAAATCTGATGTCTCGGGAAGATCTGGTCCAGTGGACTCTGTCATTGAAGAAAAAGATAACGAAGTAAGGGCAGAAAGTGCTTTATCCTTTGTTTCTAATCTTTCTACTAAAACAGACAAGTCAGAACAATCTGATCTAGTCAACAATATAGTGCAGAAAGCACCAAGTAGAGCATCGGTTACTTCTAAAACATCTGCAAGATCTAAGAGGTCAAATATTTCAGGAGTTGGTCCTCAAGACACTAAAAACATTGACACTGGAGATGTACGGCCATCAAGTGGAATGTCTGCAAAATCTGGTACATCTGAAAGAACAGCTAAGGAGGATGAAGAGGCAAATACTCTTGTAGAAAGAACAACAAGCTCTTTGTCTGTAAAGTCAACTCCATCTACATGCACTGCATCTAAAGATAGGGTGGACAAAAAAGCAAACAGATCACAGAGCAAATTGTCAGTTAAGTCAAATTTGTCTACAAGATCCAAGAAAACAAACGTTTCAGAGGTTGAGGACCTTACACTGACAAACTGTGTAAAAAGTCCAGTGTCCGATCACTCAGAAGTATCTAAAACAGAAAAATTTAACAAATGTGTTTGTGGGGCTTTAAACAAGTCATCAAGTCCAATTGTGTTATCTGAAAAAGACTCTGACCATGAAGAAGTACCTGTAAGTCCTCTTTCTAAAAAGTCAGGAAAGTCCCAAATCAGCTCAGCAGGTTCCGCCTCTGAAAGAGATTTAACACCAACAAGCACTTCAGTGTCTATTGGGATATTTGATGACCATGAAGCTGAAGATGGTGAAGAAATAGATGTTGTTTCAGTAAAATCAAGAACATCTGAAGTATGTAGTAAATCCGAACAGTGTTTATCAGATTCTCCAGTACAAACCACAAATGAGGCAATATCGGCTCCAGAGGAAAGAATTAAAAGTTTTGCGTCAGCTAATTCAAACATTTCTGGTAAATCCAAGTCCAAAGGCTCTCATTGCAGCTCTATATGTCATACAGACACAAACCAGGACATAGATGGTATAGCAAGCAATATATCCTCCAAAGCAAAGTATTTAGTAACGTCACCTGATGGCCAGCTATCAGCCAAGGTTCGTCCATCTAGTAAAGCCTCTGGTATGTCTGCACATACTGAAATCACAAGTCAAGAGAGAACAGAAAGTCCAGATGTTACCCATAAACCTCAGAGCATCTGTTCAAAATGTAGTTCTACTCAACAGAAGAGTAAAATGTCTCATGTTTCAAGTGCCTCAGCAATCTCAGACTCTGGGATATCTAAAACTAAAGAAGAAAATATTGCAGAAATGAATGACAGACCAAAGAGTAATATATCTAGTTCATCCTCTCAAGTAAACAGTCAAAATATTTATGCTGAAGCTGCAGTTGTTAGTGAAAGAAGTGATAAATTAAGCACCACGTCAAGACAAAAGGTTGAGGACAGTGTGCCCAGGTGTCATTCAGCAACTTTATCTTTTACCTCAGGAAACAAACTAAGTCCCATCCCACCAAAATCTCCCAAGAAATCAAAAAAACCTGTTATTCTGCTTGGCGGCTCTAATGATAGTGTGCTATTCCAGAGCAGTCCTACTAAAGACCCAAGACAAGAACATAATGACCATTTGAATGCAGTAGCAGGAGTAGAAAAACCTCGGTCTTGCACATCTAATACTAATATCAGTGATATTAAGAGTGAAAAAAGTAGCAAATGCAGGAAAAGAATCGGAAGTGATTCTTCTTACCACAAGATGGACGATGACATGTCTGAGCTGAGCCCTTCTTTCTTGCCAAATGCCTCCCCAACTGAGGTGGTGAATGAATGGCTGAGGAAAATCCCATTGGACACCACCTTGTGTGACTTGGCGGATGATTTCCATGAAAATTGTGAATCGACAGAGCCACTTTGCACATCACATATGCCGATGGGAGATGAAATTGAGCAGGAAAGATTGCAGGGATGTGATGTGACCAAGCTTGAAACACAGAATGAGATAGGAGTTGCTCATGTGTTAAATGCAGAAGAAACTGTTGATGACAAACCTCCTGAAGCTGTTGAGGGTGATTGTTCTCAGAGAGAAGATAAACCAAAGGTGTTTAATTCCTCAGTTCTGGTGATGAAAGTCTTGCTGAGCCCCAAACTCGACAGATGCAATAGCTTACCAGAGGTATCTCCGGTGTATGGACGTAAACTATCTGCATCTGCACAAGGTCTTCTTGATTGTTTGGCAAATCTTCAGTTATTAGACTTTGGTCCTTGTGATGAAGATGGTAAAAAAGAAAAATACCAGGAGCTCATGAGCATGCTTAAATCTCTTTGGCTTTGTGACCCACAAGACAGGAAGGAGACATCAGAGGAGAAAGGCAAGCATCTAGATGAGGAATTGAAAGCCAGATCATCCTCAGGCGTAGATGTTAACAGTGGCTCAACAGGCTCTGGGAAAAGCAGTGTCAATGATGGCACCCAAGTCCATACTAACAAAGACTGTGAAGGCATGGATACCCTGACAAAGGTACAGGAAGTTGAAGAAACAATAGAAGAAGAAACTTCAAAAACACTAGAGTCAAAATATGATTCAGCCAGATATGATACTCCAGATATAGCAAATCAAACTCAGTTGACACCAGACAAAAATGTAGAGAAGCTAAAAGATGATGTCCCAAGCTCTGATGAGACAATCAGGAGTTATGATAGCCCAAGGGAATTCATTGAAACCCCTCTTTCATCAAACAAAAGTTCTGGGAATAATCCCAAAACAGAAGAACCTCAGTCAGACCGTCAAGAGGACACAAGTTCAGGCAGCGCTCCAACACTACAAAGAGGTCAATTATCAAAAAAGATTTCTCAAGATCCAGATCCTGTATGGGTTCTGAATTTATTGAACAAATTAGAAAAGCAATTTATGACTCATTATGTGGATGCAATGGCTGAGTTTAAAGTCCGTTGGAATCTGGATGACAACGAGCAGCTTGACACTATGATATCCGAATTGCAAGATGAAGTCCAGAGACGGATACAATATAGTATTGACAAGGAGCTAAAGAAAATTCATGGCAGAGCTGGCAGGCCAAGGCCACCGAAAGAGACAATATCCCGTGAATCAACCATTCAAACAGAGCAAAGGCGGAGGCGTCTAAAAGGGATGCGTAACCAATCTATTGATCCGCAACATGCTAAAAGTGATGATGACTACACAATGACAGGCACAGATTTCAGCGATCAACGTAGTGATGATGAATATTGTCCTTGTGAATCATGCTTAAAAAAGAAAATGGCATCCAAACCTGTGTTACCCGTGGAAATACTGAATTCAGCACCTGTGATGATGGACTTTGATTTGAGAAAAATACTCCAGATAAAGAAATCGTCTCCAGCCAATGAAAAGATTAAGGAGTATGCCAGTACACCTACAGCCAGTAAGATGGAGGAAGAAAATGTAGGGCTTGAGTCTGTAAAAGAAGAGGATGAGAAAGAGGGAGGAGAAATTATTGTTACCAGCATCCAAGAAATTGAGGAACGACAAAGTGAGGAGGGTGATGAGGAAGACAATGCCTCCAGCACTTATGTAGAAGATAGTTCTGAGAAACAGTCAAATGCACCTTGTCAATTAAGGGCAGTTGTGGATGATGATGATGATGGGGAAATAGATAAGTTGTCTGATGACACAATGACTGCCCACCTTAAGGCAGTAGAACAAGATGAAGAGCAAGAGGAGAATGGGAATGATTCTGATTTAATGGCTGTAAAAGAAAGTGAAAGCAGTTCTAAAATGAATGATGAGTTGGATGAGGATGTGGCAAATCATGACATTGTTGAATTTGATGATACAAAGCAAGCTGATATGGCAAAGGAGGATGCACCTGAAGAACACAAAGAGGAAGAATCAGAAGATCTGGGTAAGACAGGTGATGATAAAACTGCCAAAGAAGAGCAGTTTAATGATGTTGAGATTGCAGAAGATGGTGGGACATCTAATGGCAACTCCGTAGAAGAGTGTGACATGGTCAAAAGTACAACTGCAGATAATGAACAGACATTTGAAACTGGAACTGAAGAAAAGAGCAATGAAGGTAGTACTAATGGAGATAATAGGACTTCTAAGACAGAATCTGCAGATAAGTGTGGGACTGATGAATCTGAAATGACAGAAGAAGGTGCCACAGCTGAGGGTGAAGCAGAAGATGGACAGACTTTTGAAGCTGCTGAACAAGATAAGTTAACTGAAGATGAGACAGAAGAATTAAGTGAGAGAGATAATGATGACATTGCAGAAGAATCTGAGAAGGCTGAAAGTAAAACTGCAGAAGATGGACAACCCGCAAAAGATGAAACTGAAGAAGGTGACTCAGTTATTGACACAGCAGAAGAGAATGAGGCAGCTGAAAGTGAAACTGCAGATGGACAAACAGCTGAAGACAAAACTAAACAAGATAAACAAACTGACAAAGATCAAGCTACAGTAGATGGGGAATCAGTTGAAGAAAAAACATCAGATGGTGGACAAACTGCTGAAGATAAAACTTCAGAAAATGGACAAACTGCTGATGATGAAACTGCAGAAGACGAACAAATTACTGAAGATGAATCTGCAGAAGAAATTGAAAAATTTGAAGATAAAACTTCAGATGATGGACAAACTGCTGAAGATAAAACATCAGAGGATGGACAAACTGCTGATGAAGAAACTGCAGAAGATGAACACATTACTGAAGATGAAACTGCTGAAGAAACTGAAAATTTTGAAGTTAAAACTTCTGAGGATGGACAAAACACTGAAGATAAAACCTCAGATGATGGACAAACTGCTGAAGATATAACTTCAGAGTATGGACAAACTGCAGAAGATGGAAACATTACTGAAGATGAAACTGCAGAAGAAATTGAAAAATTTGAAGAAAAAACTTCAGATGATGGACAAACTGCTGAAGATAAAACTTCAGATGATGGACAAACTGTTGAAGACAAAACTTTAGAGGATGGACAAACTGCTGATGAAGAAACTGCAGAAGATGAACGCATGACTGAAGATGAAACTGCAGAAGAAATTGAAAATTTTAAAGATAAAATTTTAGATGATGGACAAACTGCTGAAGGTGAAACTGCAAAAGAAAGTGAAACAGTTGAAGATGAAACTGCAGACAAAGGTGAATCAGTAAATAGTGACACTGCAGAAGACCAGGGAGTGGCTGAAAATGAAACTGTTGAAGATCAAGAAACTGCTGAAGATGAAACTGCAGAAGAAGCTGAAACAGTTGAAGATAAATCTTCAGTAGATGGACAAACTGCTGAAGAGGAAACTGCAGACGATAAAACTTCAGAAGATGGACAAACTGCTGAAGATAAAACTTCAGAAGATGAACAAACTGCTGAAGAGGAAACTGCAGAAGATAAAAATTCAGAAGATGGACAAACAGCTGAAGATGAAACTGCAGAAGATAAAACCTCAGATGACGGACAAAGTGCTGACGATGTAGATGCTGAAGAAGGTAAAACAGTTGAATATAAAACTTCAGAAGACGTACAGACCACTGAAGATGATGCTGCACTGAAAGGTGCAACCCTTGAAGATAAAATATATAAAGATAAAACTGCTACAAAAGATGAAACAACTGAAGATGGAAGTGCAGAAGAGTATGAAACATCTACTAAAATTGAGACTGTAGAAGATGAAGAGATGGCTGAAACTGAAAGTGTTGAAGAGAGCAACAGAAGCAATGATGAAACTGCAGAAAATGGTGAGACAGCTAACAACAATAACAACAACGCAGAAGATACGCAGACAGATGAAGCTGAAACTGCAGGAGAGAGTGATACAGGTAATGAGGACACCACAAAAGACAGTGACACAGCTGAAGATGAAACTGCTGAGGGGACATCAGCTGAAGAAAGAGGAACTGAGGAACAAAGAGCAGATGATGAGACTGGAGAAAACACTGATGATGTTGGCAATGCAGGAGATGTTTCAGCTGAGGAAAATGAGACCTCTGAAGCAGAATCAGAAGATGAAGGAACCACCAATGCAGAATCTGAAATGTCTGAAGGGAAAGCTACAGTTGAAGATAGAGCAACAGAACAAGATGAGAATGCTGAGGCATCAGAGCAAACGCCTGATCATGAGACAAATGGAGAAGACACTGACAAGAGTCAATCAGAGGGTGAAGATGAGGAAAGCAGTTGTGAAGCAGCAGATGTTCTTTCTAACATTGAGAACACCGAGAGTCAAGATGTTTCAACTAATCCTGAGGTTGTTGATGAAGATGAAGAAAGTGGTAAAGAAGACAACAACGTAGAAATAATGGCAATTAAAGATGGTCTTGTTTTCAATAATGGTGAATCAGCTGAAGCTGGCGATGAAGCTGAGGATGATACTGAACCAGATATGGAGACAGATGAAGGGGAACATGATGGGAACACTCCAAATTTACAGCCCATGTTACAGCCAAAGCTAAAAGATGGCAAACCAGATGGAGCAGCTACATTAAATGTTTTGATAAACCACAACTCTGAGTCTGAGGATGGTGCATATGCTGATGGAGAAGACTCAGAAACTGAGGAACACAGCCAAGTCATAGATTTGAACTCTGAGTCAGAGAATAAACCACAGAGGAAAACTGTATTCAAGACCTTCAAGCTGCTCGTAAATACTTTGAATTTTCTCAAAGTTGCAGGTAGTGGACAACCAGAGAAGGGCGAAGAGGACAATGAGGATGAAGAAAATGAGACTCCAGAGGATGGGAGTGATAATGCAGAAGAGAGTTCTTGTGTGGAAAAAGACGAGGTGGAAGAGTTGAATCAAAAGGAGAAGGGCAAACTCTCAGATATCACAGAGGACACAGGAGAAGAGGGCAACCAGACAAATGACACCAATGATGGTTCAGAGGACAGTGAATTGGAAAATGCCTTGCAGAAGCAGATAACAAAGTCCTCACTGGAATCTCAGCCAGGTTCCTTTGAAGAAGTTCATGAGGAACCAACAAAAAAGCAGAAGGGTTCAAATCATTTGAAAACCAACTTTGGTTTTCAACCAATCCTTCCACAACATCAGAGAAAACCAAAGTGACCAAGCTAAAATGGTCTCAGAGAGGGTGTTTTTCCATAGAGTCCTACTACTGTGATATCAAAATCCATAATTTGGGTTTTTAAAATGGGGTTTTTAAAACTTTTGGTCTGCAGAGAACATAATGTTCTCTTAAAAAGATTATTCCACACATTGATGCTGAAAACAGATTGTGATGCAGATAATTTTATTCTTAAAGAATCTGTATATGTTTCTAGTAGTGTAAACCCGTCGTTGATCCTACTGCACCCAACTCACTCTGAGCTCGGCTGGGTCACAGCACATCACAATGTAACCCCCGCCGGTCCTACACCACCCAACCCGTTTTGAGCTGGAATCGAACCGGCAACCTTCCGCATGGGGGTCGGTTGCTCTAACAAGGAGGCTAAAGACCATGGTCTGAGTGAAGTTTACCTGCACATCACTTCACCAGCTGGCCTCTAATACAGTAGCATACTGTAATGGCCATTCACACCATCCATGATAACTCCACACTAGCAAACAAAAACAATATGTTTATTTTTAGGTTATCTTTTTTTCCATCGATAACCCTGTTGTAACCAGCAGGTGTCCTCGGTGTGCTACGTTTCTAGAGCATCTAACCAGTGAATCAAGCACATGTAATCTGTATAATTAAACAGGGAAATTAAAAGTCCAGCATTTTTAAAGGAGAAAACAAAAAGGTGCTGAAACTACAGTATACTAGACATCTGAGGTACTTTTTTTGCTGCCGTGTGGTAGCCTGGCCTGCGTAACGTCCATTCGTTTTTTATCATTATTTCCCATTGTATAACCAATTACTTTCAAGAGAATTTTATTTATAAAACCTTTAAAAAGAGCAACAAGCAGAGGATCTCCACAATGTCGTTCATAGCTTTAAGTTGCACAGGCTCTTTATATTCTAATGAATTCTGACTGGCTGTCAGGGTTTTATAGTTTATTAGCTGGAAATAATTTGTTCTGAAATGATAAATGATATAATTCCTCTACGTCTTGATCCGAACAATTTTTAGAACAATGTCTTCATTGTTATCGTAGTTATTGTCCTTGGTGTGAACAGCCTTTGAGAAGGTTTTGACATTACGGCGACAACACTTTGTTATACTTACCCTTATAAAACCTGCTTTTCAAAAGCCCTTTGGATTCCTTATTTTATTTTCCAAAGAGTAATATATGATGCACTTTACTTCTTATGATTCCTTAATAAATGCAGATTACGTATGTAAACACAAAGCATTAGTGCTGAGGTACTGTAAAAAGGGAATTACTGAAACTTGAACAGCAGAGGAAGCTCTGTTAGCTTAATGGAAATAAAACCTTTAGATCTGTATTCAATTAATAACAAAAGAACATATTTAATTGCAATTATTTATATAATTCAATGATTGTAAGCCTTAGCTACATAAGGGACTGTTAATAAATGTATCAGTCGATGTATCACATACTTTGTTTTGCTGCTACAGTTTTAAAATATATTGAAAGACACTGTAAATGAAGAATCAGGTATTATAGTGACATAATGGAAATCAGGAGACCTGATCATTGTGTATGAATGAATGAGAATTAATGTGTATTGCTGTGAAAGTGGTTGCATATTTTATGTTAAATGTTTTCTGCATTGTAGCAATATGGATTATTTATAAATATGATTTACCTACAGGTTATTTGTGGGAGATCATACCTTTCTAAAAGGTTAAAGCAAAGCATTTGTATCCCTTCTAAAATACATGACAGAATCACCATCTGACTTAGTCGGAATATGTATAGTCATACTTATTTAAAGTAAGTGCACTAAACACAGACGCACAAGATTAACTTTACCAAAAATCACCAATAAACAGAATATTACGTATTGTAAGGACTGAGGTGCATACAACAAGACATGCCTTAGATGTTTTGCACACGACACATAAAGGATGTACGTCTATAGGACTGAGTGCTCACAAACACAAAGCTATAAATTACACTGATGCAGATGATGTGAATCATCACAGTTTATTTTCTGCTGGCCAAACGGTTACTTGTTAACTTAAATGTTATTAAGTACTTGTTACTTGAATGTACTAATTTCCTGCCTGAAATAAAGATATTTAAGCTTAATTATTTTTATTATTATTATTTTGTATGTTATTTTATTTCTGGCTTGGGGAAATGAATCAAAAACTTGACAAAGTCCTGGTGCTCATCATACAGTAGAAGTGATTAAAAAGAGGACTTACTTGCTTTAAAAAACAACAACAAAAAACAGAAGTTACAATATGTGTGGTTGGAGTAGATTGAGAGTTGATTGAGAGCCAAATATATTCCAGTGTTAAAATAAAGTCTGAATCTCTAGGATGTTCTTTACATGTCTACATTTATAGTAGTTAAGTTGCTTAATTGAATTATAGGGTTATTGTTATTTAAGTCTGTCGCTGAAGCATTAGCCTAGATCTAATAATAGCTCTATGTGGTGACACTTGCCATGCTGTTGACCTGACCTGAAAGATAACATGAGACAAAGGTAGGTGAGGAAATTATTTAAGTGGAAAACAATTACAAACAAGGGATTAATTTGGAGAACAATTGCTAATTATTTTTTGTATTTCAAATTAACAATAAATGCATGTGTGCAAGATGTTTAATAGTTATATAGTCACATTTGATTTGATTAGATTTACTTATTTTCGAACAGAAATATCATACATTAAAATTCTTTACCAAAAAATACATTTCGAGAAAGGAGCGGGATGAAGCACAAGCTTGTTATTTTCCCTCTCCATCACCACACACATCATCTATTACTTCAACTTATTTATTGTTTTACTTATCTTTTCTTTTTACGAGACATATGAGCTTTACATGAGACATATTTCATCCTTTTGGCATCTTTGACATATGTTTGATTCCATTTGTACATTTACATTTTATAACATAACCCAAAAATACATAGTACTGCATAAAGCCATTCAATGAAATTTCCTCATACCTTTCTCATTTTATTCTTTTCAATCACCTCTATTCATCCTTATATTCCTTTAATAATATATATTTAGACAACTTTTTAAATCGATTAATGTCCTGACATTGTTTAAGAATCTGTTCCATAATTTCACACCACATACAGACATACACAAACTTTTTAAAGTTGTCCTTGTTTTCAACCTCCTAAAATTTTGTTCTCTCAGATTATATACCCCTTGTCTTTCTTCAAAAAACCTTTGTATGCATTTCGGAAGTATTCTATTCCTAGATTCTAACATAAATTGTGCTGTTTTAAATTTAACCAAATCATTGAACTTAAAGATCTTTAATTTAGAAAATAAAGGATTCGTATGCTCCAAGTACCCCACATTTTCTATCAGTCTAATTATTTTTTTCTGCATTGTACACAAGGATCATAAGTTAGATTTATATGTATTCCCCCAAATTTCAACACAATAACTCATAAATGGCAACATAAGTGTTATACACTCTCAGAAATAAAAGTACATGAGCTGTCACTGGGGTGGTACCTTCAAAAAGTACATTTTAGCTACTAATATATACTTTTGAGGTACCTATATGGACCCTTTAAGTACAAATGTGTACCCTTTTGAAAAGGTACCACCCCAGTGACAGGTCGTGTACTTTTATTTCTGAGAGTGTATAATACATAAATTAATTTATTGTCCAGGATAAATCTTGTTTTATACACTATTGCTACAGTTATTACTAATTTTGATATCACATTATTTATTTGCCGTTTCCAACTAATTTTATGGTCCAATACCACACCAAGAAACTTAATTGCATATACGTTTTCAATAGCTTCATTATCAATTTTTACATTTATATTCTGACTACTTTTTAATTTCCCATTCAGTTACGAATTGCATGAATAATAACATGATTCATTCAGCATTTTTACTTTAAATGTTTTTGTATTTGGCTAAAATTTATGCACTCCAGGACTGCTGATGAGTGACATTGTCAACAAATAGTATGTTCAGTAGCATGTTCAGTTCTGTAAAAAAAAAGGTATTGTTTTGACAATGTAGTCACCCCTACACAAAATGTCTTGGGCACTATGTTGCTCAGGGGTGGGTATTGGTGAGATTATAGACCTTAATTACTCTGTTATTACAATAATAATAGTAATTCTATATGTAGATCTTGTCACTTCACACATTTTTCCTCTAGTTAAATGCATGCATGACAAACATCTTACACTTTATTAGTGTTCAGTAATTCTTCTGTTCGCTCAAATCACAGAAGCCCTGGTGCTTTGGTCACAGTGCCTTTCAGAAGTTTTGAATAAGAGTGGAATTATTTCAAGGGAGCTGACTTTGTCTCTGAACCTTCAATAGATCATACCGTGACTTTCATGACACAATAAAAAATGCCCCCTGAAAATATTGAAGGTGAAAATCAGCAAACTATTAATAACCTGACCCACCTCATCCATCAAGCACCTAGTTAAAGAGTCAATTCCCAGCCAGTGAGACACCTGAAACAACCTGCATTTTGTTTTTGCTCCCCAACTTCGCTGTTTTTAACCGTCCGACCAGTTCACAGAACAGGGCAGAGCACAAAGATTCAACGACGACTCCAATTACTCAAGTGAACACTCCCCAATCCGCCGTCACCCTTCCAATGCATTCGTCTCAAGGTAATATTTGCAGACTAAACGGTATGTATATGGGACTTTTAATTACTGTCTCCTTCTGACAGGGTAAGTGTGTGGCTGGTTATTTGAAAGCGTCCTGAGAGACTTCATTCCCTGCCTT
Organism: Danio aesculapii; assembly: GCF_903798145.1. Lineage (NCBI taxonomy): Eukaryota > Metazoa > Chordata > Actinopteri > Cypriniformes > Danionidae > Danio > Danio aesculapii. The sequence continues at coordinate 20,065,250 of NC_079454.1, read as the reverse complement.
TGCAGTGCTGGAGTCACAGGTACACACAGCCCCATTGGACAAGTCTGATGGATGGTCCTCTCTCGTTGAGTTTCCATCCTCTGCTTCCGGAGGGAATGTGACATAAATAATTGGTGTCAGTCCCATCGACCGAGTGCCACACTCGAAGGCGGGGCTGAAGCAGCTGACAAAACACAGCTGTCTGATCTCACAAGTTCTCACCACATCTTAGAGCGAGAGAGATGATGGTGATGAGGTGATCAGACTGTTTTAGCATCATGTGGATTAATATGCATAATTAAGTGTGCTTTGCCAGTATGTAGGTAATTTAGAAGTGATTTGGGGAATACTGTCTTTTCCTAAATACTCTATATCAAGAAATCTCTTAAAGAAATAGTTCACAGTATAGCGCATTTATGGTGTATGGCCATGAACCCAAAGTGCTTTACAATCGAGTAATGGGGGTTCAAGATGTTGGTGAGATACTGTAGGGAAACTGACTTTTAATAACAGATTTCAAATGTCTGATATCATAAGCCTGTTTTCACCAAGTAGTAAAATCTACTTGGTGTAAGTAATAAGTAACATCTATGTTGATCCTGGAACAACAATCCAATCAGGCAATCAGAATTAAGGGATTTTTTTACAGTTTATGTCAAGGGCATAGAATTGGCCCGAGGGGACCAATATCCACCAATTACTAACATGTCCCTACCAATAGTTTAATCGACTTCAAAATGAAATAATGCTCCATCAACCCTTAGTAACCTACACGTGCACAAGTTCGCTACGAGTTCACTATCGTACTACTAACCAAGACCAATTAATTGAAATTCGGTTTGTATTTTGGCCACCATGATTATGAAAAACAGGGATAAAACTGTTAAATTTGCATCATACACCTCTCTAAATTTCTTTACATTCATACCTCCTCAAAGCCCGATTGCAGTAAAATCAGGTAAATTGGCTTTTGCAGCCTGGGACATGATTATTATTTATATTATTAAGTGTTTATTTTATATTATTAAGTACTTTATTCATGTTTCTAAAACTGCTGTTCATTGTATGCGCTCTAAGGATGTATGTCCCCAACAATGCAAGAGTTAATCTATGCCCTTGGTTTATGTCAAGTTTAGGTTCACGGTTATGTTTATGCACTTCTATCCAACTATTATTCCCCTCTGATTTTGTGAATAATTTACAGTTATGGTTGGGTTTAGGGGTAGGGAATAGGCATGGATTACATTTTCGAACAAAAATGATGTTCCAGGATCAACATGGATGTTAATCCAGGATCGCATCGTACTTGGCAAAATCATGATGTGCCATTTGATATACATCATTCGCTGTTTCCATCCACATATTTTTATGTGCATTTTGGAATATTGCATTAAAAATGTTTAATGGAAATGCCAAGGTGTGCATACATATTGAAAATGTGTGTTAAAAATCCTGAAATTTAATAGATGTAATAGATCTTGTGGTAAAAAAAAGGGTGCAATGGGATGAAAATAATGGACAAACCAGCAGACCAATCGCATTGTAAAACACTTGAAATGTTGTTTGTTCATTTTAAAACACCTAAACCAAAGGTCGTCATCAAAGTGGTTTGGTATTATTACCTCCTGGTTTGAGCAACTGCACTCCCAAATTGTGGTCTTGTGCCTCCAAAAGCCACGGAGGTCATTGAGTTTCATCTAATTAATAAATCATTTATTATATAAGAAAAAGACCCACAGTGGCTTCCTGCTACCCCAGCAAATTCCATTTTTCTTTTTGATATTTGGGGTCAGTTTAATAATTATATTTTATGAAAGTTTTCAAGAACAACCACAGAGAAACACATAGACACACACAACACTCGGCACTGTCCCGGACATATCCTAAACAATGAGTCAATGAGCAAAGCGACAATAACAACATAGTTTAGCGGGTGACAATTGGTGAAGTTTTAGTGATTATTAAACCCCACTGAACTGAGATAAGTGAAGTTTAAATGTTAAACTAATTTCGAGAGGAGCATGTGCTCATGATTGACCCAGCTGGTCCACATTAGCTAATCATGATCCTCCAATCAAAGGATCCCAAGTCACTATATATATCCTCATTTCCTCTCTACAACTATCTTCGTCTGGAAGAAACCCCCCTCCTCCCCTTCTTCCACCTTTATCAAGAATGGACGGCACGGTGGCCTAATGACTAGCACGTTTGCCTCACAGCAAGAATACCAATGGCGTTGGGTCTTCACTAGGCCATCTGGTGTTTCTGTGCGGAGTTTGCATGTTCTCCGTGTGGGTTTCCCCTGGGTTCCCTGGTTTCCTCCCACCATGCAAATGTGCTCTATATTATTGATAAAATAAGCCTAAATCTTTTTCTAATGTCTTACTCCCAGGAAGTTCACCTTGGCCTCAGCAGCGGGGGAGTTTCAGATCGACCTGAGCTCAGTCTCCCCTCGCCCTGTGAAAGGAGGGAGCCCTGGGCTCGAGGATACCTTGAGCTCAGGGCTCTCTCCCGGGACAGCACGCCAAACAAGCTATGTATAAATCGTGAGCTAAGTGTGAACTCTTGAAACTGAATTGAACTTAAACTTTAAAAACTGAACTACACTATTTCAATTTACTATGATCTTTTATGTGAAGCTTCTTTGACACAATCATTGTAAAAGTGCTATACAAGTAAAGGTGAATTGAATTGAACTGAACAGCAGAAAATAAAATAAAAAATAAATGAAAATAAATCAATAAAATAGATAAATCATTGAATGATTTGTTCATCCAGATATTCGAAAAATAAACCCCAGATACTAAAGAATTTTTCAGTAGAATGAGTCCTCAGAAATCTCAGTCTTTCTATCTGTCAAAATCATGTCCGTAATCAACATTTGAAATGAAGGGGTGAAGATGACTTCCAATGCTGGAGAACAAGCCTTTTATCCCCAATCATACCTAAAGACAAAGATTGCTGGAGTCCATCTGTGTTTTGAACATCTGAAAATAGTTCTGCATCAGATGGTAGAGATTTACTGTAAGCTTTAGAATACCAATCAAATATGCTTGACCTAATTTTATATAACAGTGTTCAGTTTGCAAGTTTATATATAATGTTTACATGACGTGTAGAAACAAAGAACATAGTGCTATGATTTTTCCAGATTTTAATTTGTCATGGCAAGTTTTAATGTTAGTAAAACTGTTAAATATTTAGAGCATGTCATTACTGATGATGATATGCACACGGAATGTCGAAAGTTATATGCTAAAGCAAATATGCTGGTGAAAACGTTTTGTGTTCGGAGCAGGTTAAGGTAAACCTCTTTAGAACTTATTGCAGTTCTTTATACACAGCTCCTCTGTGGTATAATTGAAAAAAGAGAGTCTCCATAAGCCGCAGGTTGCATGTTATGATTGCATGAGGATTCTTCTTAAAAAACATAGATGGTGTAGTGCAAGGGAATTATTTTGTAAGGTAAGAGTTTGATTATTTTTTGCTTTGATGAGAAATTCGATCTGTTTATCTGTCGATTGAAGAATTCTCAGAATGGCATTTTAATGTGGTTGATAAACCCTATGCTTACTGAGGTGCATTATCAGTTCCTTTTGGTGAAATATTGGCAACTGTTTTTTTTTTTTTATGTATACTGTGTGGTTTGTATTGTTTTGTCTGCCTTTTGGACCTAGTGTCTGGAAAAAAAAAAGTATATACAGTATAAGGAAGTGACACATTTTGACTCATTAGACATGGGGATTTAATCCTAAATGTTTTAATGCAAATTTTTCAGTTTTGGACAAGTTTATTCAGATATTTGGATGGAAACAGTTATTGTGGAACAGGAATTTTGCACTCCAGACTGAAACTAAAAAAAGAAAGAAAAAAGTATCATCAACAGCCACAGGTAATATTTTGTTTTGCCCATACAGTACATGTTTTTTTCTCTAAAATCATTCAACATAGTGATATAGAACTCTAATTCTGTCAAAATCATCTTGGTTTTGGAAGCATCTATTCAGAATAAAGAAATATACAGTCACTTAGTATAGTACTTATAAATTGATGGTAGCACTTTATATTACAGAATGTGTATGTACCTAAATTGTACTTATAGTGTTCTTTACTACACTGTAAAAAAATCCATAATTTTACGGTTTATTTAATATAACGTCCGTTAAATTACAGAAATTTACTGTAAAATAACAGACATTAAATCACACAAACTTACTTAAATTTAAATTTCTGGTAAATTTCTGTAATTCAATCTGTTATTTTACAGTAAATTTCTGTAATTTAACGGCCGTTGTTTTACTTTTTTCCAGCACCCCAGCTGCCGGAAATAAACTGTAAAATTATGGATTTTTTTTACAGTGTATTGAAGTATTGTGTTACATAATGTATGGTTAAGATTATTTTCTGGGGTAAGTTTACTGTAGGGATAGTGTTATTACCCAAATTATGTAATAAGTGCAGTACATGGACTGACAAGCAGGACTGTAAAATCAAGTGACCAAATGCATAATGGTCAAAAAGTGATTATAGAGCAATGTCTCCATCAAGAAGATTTCAGTAATACTGAATCACACTGCTTCATGAGGGGTGTGCACCCTTTGCATTAAGGAAGAGTTCACCCTAAAATTAACTTAAAAAAAAATAATAAAAAATTAAATAACATAAATAGATACACATCATTTAAATCACCTACAAGTGCCTCCAAACCTTTATGACTTTTTTCTCTGTTAAACAAAGAAGGTATTTTCAATAACATTGTAAACCAGTTGGCATTGGGTTTATATAAAAAGAACCGAAGTCAATGGCTACTGGATTACAATGATTATCAAAATACATTGTATATAACTCAAATAAGTCTAAAACTAAAAATCTAAAGCTTTAAATCAAGCGAAAGGTGAATTATTTTAAGGATTTTGGGTGAATTCCTTTAACAGTGTAGGCATAATGGCATACACTATTGCTCAATAATCACCAGTTAATCAAAAACAGCATTTCCTGAAGACTGAGCGAAAGCCTAATGAAGAATAGTCGGGGTTTTCATGAATCCGAACACATTCCTTCATCCACCTGTCACACACCACATCATTAGGCACTTTTTGGCTGTTGTTGGCACTGAACGGCTTTGGCTCTTGAACTTGCGCTGATGTCCCCGGTTGCCCAAACATGGCTGTGAATGTGGATAAATAAGAAGACTTGCAGGAGGAAGCACCTGCTCTGTGACGGGGGGCTGTTTCCACCCTCAGCACTGGGATACACAGACATCTATTCCGGAGGATAATGCGGGGGGTTTTTCCCTGTTTTTCCCTGTTTACCTTTGGAGTGTTGCGCCTGTAGACCAGCTGCAAAGACCCGCTCAGTGCGACTTTAGTCTCTCATGCTTCCAGATGTTCCAGGAAAAACAAGTGTGCCAGCCTGTCGCTCAGAGAAGAGTCATTTTAAGCTTGCATGTGTGCCAGGACTTCCTGCTTCACACACTGCACAGGTGGAGGAAAAACACAAGTGCAGCACACTTGTCTCTTTCAGTGTTTTACACATCCCTGAGTGCGCACACACAAACACACATTGACAGAGAGATTGAGTCACACCAAATAAATAATCAAACAAAAAATAATAATAATTTAAATTCAAATAAAATAAGTAGCTGTATTTTTATATTATATTTGTTTATCTTTATTGTTTCAGGAGTCATTTTATGTTTTTAATGGCTGATGTTTTTTTTTTTTTTATTATCTTTACTCCAGTAGGCTGAACAAAACAACAGTTTTGAAATATTTAGCAGTTTTTCATAATCAAGTCAATACAGTGCAATTTTACATTAATTACAAAAACTACATTTTTAGTTCAAAAGTTTTTTTGTTTTATGGATTAGAGTTGCATTTTATTTCCATTGATGTTGGTTTATGTATGAAAATACCTATTTTAAATTGTATATATTTTTATGATTAGATTAATTATTGGCTTTCCATCAAATCTGAAATTCTTACATTGTTTTATTGACTTTGTATTGTTAATATATACTCACCGGCTCCTTTATTAGGTACACCTGTCCAACTGCTCGTTAATGCAAATTTCTTATCAACCAATCATATGGCAGCAAAAGTGATTTAAGTGACTTTAAACTTGGCGTGGTTGTTGGTGCCAATCGAGCTGGTCTGAGTATTTCAGAAACTGCTAATCTACTGGGATTTTCACACACAAACATCTCTAGAGTTTACAGAGAATGGTTCGAAAGGGAAAATATACAGTGAGTAGCAGTTCTATGGGCACAAATGCCTTGTTGATGCCAGAGGTCAGAGGAGAAGGGCCAGACTGGTTGAAGCTGATAGAAACAGTAACTCAAATAACCACTCGTTACAACCGAAGTCTGCTGAAGAGTTTCTCTGAATGCACAACATGTCGAACCTTGAGGCATATGGGCATCAACAGCAGAAGACCACACCGGGTGCCACTCCTGTCAGCTACGAACAGGAAACTAAGGCTACAGTTCTCACAGGCTCACCGAAATCGGACAATAAAAGACTGGAAAAACATTGCCTGGTCTGATTATTCTCAATTTCTGCTGCGACATTCAAATGGTAGGTTCAGAATTTGGTGTCAACATCATGAAAGCATGGATCCATCCTGCCTTGGATCAACAGTTCAGGCTGGTGGTGGTGGTGTAATGGTGTGGATATTTTCTTGGCACACTTTGGGCCCATTATTACCAATTGAGCATCATGTAAATGCCACAGCCTACCTGAGTATTGTTGCTGACCATGTCCATCCCTTTATGACCACAGTGTACCCATCTTCTGATAGCTACTTCCAGCAGGATAACGCGCCATTATTATGAAGCGCGAATCATCGCAGACTGGTTTCTTGAACATGACAGTCAGTATGTTTACATGGACACTAATAATCATATTTTAATGTGATTAAGACAATACTCTGGTTAAGCGTCTACCATGTAAACAGAGATTTTTTATTAATTTTAAGTAATTTAGGTCAAAACTGAACTAAAGAAAAATCTAATTAAGACATGTGGAGTATGCCGATTTTAGTGGCATTATTGAAGTGCAGTACAGACATAGAAACACCTTAATCAAAGTTTTACCGTCATGTCGGACTTTTCGCTGCATTTTGTGACAGGATAGTCCACACACACATACACAGACACACACGGCTGTGCACCTACCAAGTCCACAGACTTGGAAGACCACAGACACCTGCATCAAAAAATGCGGAACATTTTTCTTCCATTCAGCATGCGGTTTGAACTTCCATTAAAACAACACTCTTCCAGCAGTTCATAGTTGCATCCAATATCTCGTTTGTCACTGGGAGCATGTATGAAAAGTTCCCCAGTGAAAGTGCCAAACTGCAGTTAAAGTAAACAATTTAAGACTGAAACACCAAAAATTACATGAAACTCCGGAGGAAAGGTGGATAGCGTGGAGACGCAATGACATTAATCGAATTATGTGCTATAACATGTAAAACGGTATCATGAAAGGAACACTCAAAAAGCAACTCATGGAAACGCCTTAATCTTATTATTATCTTAATTATTCATTCATTTTCTTTTCGGCTTAGTCTCTTTATTAATTTGGGCTCGCCACAGAGGAATGAATCGCCAACTTATCCAGCACATGTTTTACACAGCGAATGCCCTTCCAGCTGCAACTCATCACTGGGAAACATCCATACACTCTCATTCACACACATACACTACGGACAATTTTAGCTTACCCAATTCACCTATAGCACATGTCTTTGGACTTGTGGAGGAAACCAGAGCACCCGGAGGAAACCCATGCATATACATGGAGAACATGAAAACTCCACACAGAAATGCAGAGGCTCGTACCAGTGATCTCCTTGCTGTGAGGCAACAGCACTACCTACTGTGCCACCGCGTCACCCCTTTGTCTTAATTAGATTAAGGCAAATAATTCGATTACTGATGTCCATGTAAATGTAGTCAGTGATTTCACTGAACTCAAATGGCCTCCACAGTCACCAGAACTCAATCCAATAGAGCACCTTTGGGATGTGGTGGAATAGAAGATTCGCATCATGGATGTGCAGCCAAGAATTCTGCAGGAACTGCGTTATGCTATCATGTCAATATGGGCAAAAATCTTTGGTGAATATTTCCAGTACCTTGTTGAATCTATGCCACGAAGAATTAAGGCAGTTATGAAGGCAAAAGGGGGTACCAACCCGGTACTAATAAGGTGTACATATATATATATATATATATATATATTTTTTTTTTCTCTCTTTGTATTTTGAACAGTTATACAGTAGTTCAAACATAGTTTAAGTAGTAAGTAGTAGTCAATACACTGCTATGTTACACTTTTTACATACATTTTAGTATATATATATATATATATATATATATATATATATATATATATATATATATATATATATATATATATATACTGTATATATATATATATATATATATATAAACAACTCCCATTATAACAGTGTTCAAACTGTAAACAAAATATGATCATGTAAATCAAATAAATTAGTAAAATTTAATTAAATGCCAGAAAAATCTAAATCATCATTATTTTTAAAAGGAAACAGGAAGTACGGGACAAAGACAAATTCGTAAAGCATTTTAGAATAAAACAACATAAAAAGCATATATCAATTTCAAAAGCAAAAGTATTTTTCCCATCAAAGTTCAAAATAGAAATATACTTTTATGTTTGATTACTGTTATATACTGTATATTGAGTTCTCTCAAAATTTCAGACATAACCTGACTCTTGGGAACACAAACAAAGGACACAAACATCAAAATTCCCTGAGATGGAGCCAATCATTGATAATTGTATCAATCCTGGCATGTCTTTTTACTGTAGGATATGGCTCTAGTGCCAAGGACATGTCTTTTCAGAGCTACAGCTCCTGACAAAAACTGATTCCACAGAGGAAGTGGCATGTACACAGCAGTCCTGGAAACCTGCGCTCAACAACAGGCCCTTGAGAGCATTGTTCACTTCACTGTTATTGTAACTGATGTGTCCATGGTCTCATTTAATAAAGGACGAATAAATGAGTGAGTCTCTGTCCGGCTTGATGTGTGAGAGAGGCAGAGGAGTTTTCCCACACGGTGAGAGGAAGTACGCCGCTTTCCCCCCGTCCGCTGAGGAAGCACCCCTACAAGGCTGTGAATGGGGGCTTCGCTCTCTCTTTTGTCCTCAGGTGCGGCGGGATTGGCAGAGTAAGCAATGGGTGCACGCAAACGGTCTGGGAGAGAGCACTCTTTAAAAAAGTCTAATATACTGTAGGCCTACCTGTGGGTTAATGCCTGAGAGTCCATAGCTGATGCGCAGGTTAAGACTTTTTACATTTGCTGTGTCCCATTTCGCATACTATCTGTCCTAAATGGTATTGGAGAATATAATTAGTATGTCTCAAATCGTAGTATGCTGAAAAAAGTATGCCAAAGGTTCCTGGATGGTTTACTATTTCCGGTAAACATTCCAAGTGTGGAACTGTTTACACTCTAACCGCTGATATTGCCACAATACATTACGTGTTGTTGGACGTGAATTTGATTAGAACTACAAATGCGGGTGAAAAGTGTAAATAAACTACAAACATGTCGCACGTGCAAGACCGACCGCCAAGTAGAGAGGCTTCGATAAAGATATTTGGATAATTATGCATTCAGACGTCATCATCCAAACATTTGTTGATTTAAGCTCACACTGTTGTTGCAGTTGAAATATAACACGGAAAACACTATTTAAATGTTTTTCAGTTGGCTAGCAAGATATTAAAGAGATTTTTCTGCATAAAAGACTTGGGAATAGGAGATTAACCTGCTGATGCTTCTCCTTTAAGGAAGGAAATTAAATATGAAAGAAATGTGGATGATGTGGGGATGATTGACAGGGCTCATAACTAAGCATCAGAACGATCTGTTAACGAGGAAATAATATGTTTTGTGACATACTCTGTTACACACTCAAAAAATATAAATCTTTAGTCTACACAAAAGTACATACTGTTACTACAATTAGTTCATAGTATAAGTATGCGAATTGGGATGCAGCAAAGGACTTTTTAGGACAACAGAGAGAGCTCAAACGTGCTGCAAGAAAACACATGCAAATCGAAAAACACTGACAAATTGAGAAAACATCACATGCACAGAAATTCTCACAACAAATGTAAAAACAGAAACATGCTACAAATATGGCAGACCAGAACAGAAATGTGGAGGACCTCAAAAAGTGAAAAAAACGTTTTTGATGTCCCCAAACAAATTTTTATTTCATTTCATTTCACAGCATGATCAGCGCTCTTTGCGGCTTGTTGCTGTATTTGCATGTGTTGTGAGAATTTGTGTCTTTGTATGTGTGTTTTTAAATTGATGATGTTTTCTCAGATTGTTAGTGTTTTTCTATATGCATAGTTTTTTTTTTTAATCTTGCAGCGTGTTTGAGCTCTTTTAGCAGCTATAAATATTAGGTAGGTACTATTATTTGTCTTCCAAATTTAACCCATAATTGAATCAAGCTCATTAATTCTGCTTGCCCCTCTCTTGGCACCAGCCTCACTAAGGCTAATCAAACCCTCTCACTTTGACTAAATTATTCTGGTGACATGATAAGAAACATCAGATCATTCTGACTGCACTTCATTTCACAGAATTCTTGCTTCTTTCCACTTTCCAGATCCTTCATCTGATTGTTCCCATTAACCCCTGGTGACCAGATGGTTTACTATTTCTGATAAATATTCCAAGTGTAGAACCGTCCACACTCTAACCACCGATATTGCTACAATACATTGCGTGTTGTTGGACGTGAATTTGATTAGAACTACAAACGCGGGTGAAAAGTGTAAATAAACTACTAGAAGTGAATTTCACCACCGACCTTCCTCAAGGTAATTCCTGTATACAAATAGTAGACATACCCCATATCCTGCAGACTAATTTCTCTAAGTGGATTAACAGGCTATTGGACCGTTACCATTACTTTCCTGTAGTTTCTTTTCCTTACCACCAGGGGCACTATTAAGCTATAGGTGGTTAGGGATAAAATTAAGTTTAGTGAGAGAAGATGGCAGTCTTCTGGAACTTAGGAAAGGCCTATCTGATCTTGGCTCACACTTGACCAATATAAATAATGCTCTGATTACTAAAGTAACCCTTGTTCCCCGAGGGGGGGAACGGAAATGCCATGTGGAAAGACTTCCACTGTGGGGATTTCGTTCAGAAAGCCAATCATCAGAAAGAGTATATAAATGGGCCAATGAAATGCCATTGAGTTGGCAGCTTCAGCTTGCACAGCTGATGCTCGTTGAAATCAATTTGACAATAAAAGCACAGCGCGTGCTAAGCTAAGCATTCTTTTCTGGCTGAAGAGGCTTTCACCCCAACAGCTAGGGGGCAATCATTGTGGCAAAGGAACATAGGATTTCCGTTCCCTCCCCTAACAAGGGTTACTTTAGTAACCAGAGCGTTCACCTTCGGGAGGGAAACTTCAATGCTACGTGGAAAAATTTCCCCACAATGATTGAACCTTACCTCGTCTCCGATGAGAGGTTATGCCAGGCAGAGAGAGCGTGAGCACACCTGCATCACCAGAGGCACGGTCTTCCAACATGTTCCCTGGCCCTTACTTATCCCACTTTAATAGAAGATTTACGGATTTAGATATATTTTTCGAGAGTTGCAATGCGTCTAGTTAATTTCTAGGAATTAATATGACAGTATGTTGGGAAAGCGTGCAGTCCCGATGGGTAGGATGCTGCGGAGGCCACCTGCTGACCAAGTGGAGAGACCTTGTGGCAAAAAAACCTATGGACTAGCCCTGAAAAGGGGGAGTACACATATGAATATAAGATGGTTAGCGGTGAGGGTAGACACGGGTCCGCCTGTGAGGGGGGACTGCACCGTGGCTGAATAAGCATATGGGATCGCCAGCGGGGATTGCACAAAGCGAGTACCTATACCCAAAACGCTGACCAGCGGAAGGATGGAACAGAAACTGAGAGGAAACAACTTCGAAATCGTTTAACAATTAACAGATATTTCACAGTGCATAAAGGAAGTGGTGTTAGTGAGGCCAGCAGGGGGCGCTCAACCTGCAGTCTGTGTAGGTCCTAACGAAAGGGACTCTAGACTGCTCAGTGAGCGCCGTCTTTTGGATGAGACGTTAAACCAAGGTCCTGATTCTCTGTGGTCGTTAAAAATCCCAGGATGTCCTTCGAAAAGAGTACATCCTGGCCAATTTGCCCACTGGCCTCTGTCCATCATGGCCTCCAAACTATCCCCATATCATAATTGACTTCATCACTCTGTCTCCTCTCCACCAATCAGCTGGTGTCTGGTGTGCAGTCTGGCGCAATATGGTTGCTGTTGCCTCATCCAGGTGAATGCTGCACACTGGTGGTGGATGAGGAGATCCCCCCCCCCATTGTGTAAAGCGCTTTGAGTGTCCAGAAAAGCGCTATATAAATGTAAGGAGTTATTATTATTTTAAACTAAATAAAAAATTAACATCTTAAATATGCTTCGTGGTGACAAGGTGGCTCAGTGTTTACACTGTTGCCTCACAAGAAGAAGGTTGCTGGTTCGAAGTTCTCTCGTTTCTTCCACAGTCCAAAGACATGCGCTATAGGTGAATTGAATAAACTAATTGGCCATAGTGTATGTGTGTGAATGAGTGTGTATGGATGTTTCCCAGTGCTGGGCTGGGTTGCAGCTGGAAGAAAACATGCTGGATAAGTTTGCAGTTCATTCCACTGTGGCAATCCCTGATGAATAAAGAGATTAAGCCGAAGGAAAATGAATGAATGAATGAATGCTCTACAAGTACTCTTCATTATTAGTACATGTTAGTAAATACATTAACTAATGAAACCTTGTAAAGTGCGTTCATTAATTCTAGAAAGACCAAAAAATAACATCTTAAATATGCTTCATTTTTACTACTTGCATTATATAGTGAAACATAAAGTCAGTGTCTGCATATTTCCTGGTTAATAACACTGGAAGTGCCCTGTCTATATTTGTAGACTTTCATGTGCTTGCACAAAACCTGACTTTCAAAAATAACCATCCCTGAGAAATACTCAAGAGTGGAAAGCATGACAGCTGGCCCTGGTTTCACATGTATGTATATTCACAGCACAATGAGATGCTGCAGGATGAATTCTGCAGGGTTTGCACATTGTTGTGAGCGTGGGCAGGGCATGGAGGTTTTCTCCCCGCTCCTTCGCTTCCACTGTTATTCAGGTTACTCCGCTGGACAGGATGCAGCGTCTGGGGACCTGGGTTGTAGGGACGCAGTATCCGCAATCTCTGGGAAAACCAGAGTGGGAAAAAGATGAATGTGTTACCAGGACACCCTTAACAAACTCCCATCACACACCTGCACTGCTTGTCAAAGGCCCCAATACACACATACACACACACACATAAAGTATCCCATACACACACACACACACACACACACACACACACACACACACACACACACACACACACACACACACACACACACACACACACACACACACAGGTGGTCCTCTAAAAACCTGACACTTACTCTCATTCATACACAATCAAACAGTGATTCTGACAGGAAAACAGGAACTGAGAGGAAACAACTTTGAAGTGATTTAAGTTAACTGCACTTCCTTGATATAATTGTTTATGTAGTGCTCGTATTAATGTGATAAATGTCTTCCTGGTTATATGGGAAAATTGAGTTTGCTTTAGATAAAATGATTAATCAACAACCTATTGTTTGATGTTTATGATAGTTTGTTTCCTTTGTTGCTCTGAATTCTTCAAATGATCGAGTATAGAGTGATGTCATCATCAGAATACTCTCATTTTCATATAACAGACAATTTCACATTGGTTAATATATAATGTAGAGGTGTGTTTTAAGATCTTTGATATAAACAACAGTTTTCTAGCTAAAATCAAATTTTTTATTGTAGATCAAAACATCAATTTTGAGATTTTTCTAAATTTGTATCTAATGTTAAGAAATTCAATTCAATTCAATTCACCTTTATTTGTATAGCGCTTATACAATGTAGATTGTGTCAAAGCAGCTTCACATAAAAGGTCACAGTAAATAGGAACAGTGTAGTTCAGTTTGTAGTGTTTAAGTTCAGTTCAGTTGAGCTCAGTTCAGTGTGGTTTAATAATCACTACTGAGAGTCCAAACACTGAAGAGCAAATCCAACGATGCGCAGCTCTACAGATCCTGAACCATGCAAGCCAGTGGCGACAGCGGAGAGGGAAAAAAAACTTCACTAAAGGCGGAAGTGAAGAAAAAAAAACCTTGAGAGAAACCAGGCTCAGTTGGGCACGACCATTTTAATTTCTCCGCTGGCCAAACGTCTTGTGCAGAGCTGCAGTCTCAGTGGCGGAGGCTGGAAGCTGGCCTCAGCGAAGACTCGTCTGTCTCTGGAGCCTCACAGGAATCAGTCTCATGTTCTCCACTCCTCCATGACCATCACAGTAGCTGCTCAGGATTCGGCCAGGTCCAGGATATAAAAAAACCTTGGGATCATCTCGTCGTTGGTCTTGGATCGAATCAGTGACTCTGCATAGTCTGAGGGCCTCGGGAAGAGTATCCCCAGGTGGAAATGGAGAATAAAGAAAATAATTAGCGTAGCTGATGTTCACAGTGTATATCAACAAGATGCATAACCTGTGTGGAAGCCCCCAAGTGGTGCACTAAGTGTATGCTTTACTGAACAGATAGGTCTTTAATCTAGTTTTGAATTGGGAGAGTGTGTCTGAGCCTCGGACGTTATCAGGAAGGCTATTCCAGAGTTTAGGAGCTATAAATGAGAAGGCTCGACCTCCTTTACTCGACTTTGCTATTCTAGGTACTACCAGAAGCCCTGAGTTTTGAGACCTTAAAGAGCGAGTTGGATTGTAGCGAGACAGAAGATTGGTTAGATAAACAGGAGCTAGATTATTTAAAGCTTTATATGTAAGAAGCAATATTTTAAATTCAATACGAAACTTAACAGGCAGCCAGTGTAAGGAGGATAAAATTGGGGTGATGTGATCAAATTTTCTAGACCTGGTAAGAACTCTGGCAGCTGCATTTTGTACTAGCTGAAGTTTGTTAATAGAGGATGCTGGGCAGCCAGCAAACAGAGCATTACAGTAGTCCAGCCTAGAAGTCATAAAAGCATGGACTAGCTTTTCTGCATCTGAGATGGATAGCATACTTCGTAACTTAGCGATATTTCTCAGATGAAAGAAAGCAGTTTTTGTGACATGGGATATATGATTTTTAAAAGTTAAATTACTGTCTAATATGACACCCAGATCTTTTATAGTAGAGCTAACGCTAACTTTGTATCCCTCTAATTGTAGGTCGAGTTGTGAGATCTGCTGTGTACAGGATTTAGGCCCAATAAGTAATAATTCTGTTTTGTCTGAGTTTAAGAGAAGATAATTGTTGGTCATCCAGTCTTTAACATCTTTAATACACTCAGTTAGCTTGGACAGATTAGACGTCTCGTCAGGTTTAGTTGAAATATATAATTGAGTATCATCTGCATAGCAGTGAAAGCTGATCCCATGTCTTCTAATAATGTCTCCCAGGGGTAGCATGTATATTGTAAACAGCAAAGGGCCTAAAACTGATCCTTGAGGCACCCCGTATTTTACTGGGCTGATTTGTGAAGGCTGTCCATTAATATTCACAAACTGGTAACGGTCAGATAAGTATGACTTAAACCATTGTAGGGCATGTCCCTGGACACCTGTAGACTTTAAGCGATTAATAAGGATACCATGGTCAATGGTGTCAAATGCCGCACTAAGATCGAGTAGAACTAATAGCGAGATGCACCCTTGGTCAGCAGCTAAGAGTAAATCGTTGGTTATTTTCACTAATGCAGTTTCTGTACTGTGATGAGCTCTGAAACCTGACTGAAACACTTCAAAAACATTGTTGGTCTGCAGAAAGGAGCATAATTGAGCAGAAACAACTTTTTCTAGTATTTTAGATATAAATGGAAGGTTTGAAATAGGCCTATAATTAGCTAAGTTGCTGGGTTCCAGTTGTGGTTTCTTAATAATAGGTTTAATAACAGCTAACTTGTAAGGATTTGGAACATGGCCTAAAGATAAAGAAGAGCTGATAATGTTAAGAAGAGGTTCTCCTATAACAGGTAGCAATTCTTTCAGTAACTTTGTTGGAATTGGGTCCAATATACACGTAGCTGATTTAGAGCTATTTATAATTTTCTCTAGCTCTTCCTGTTCTATGATTTTAAAGCACTGTAGGTTATTTAGATTCAGAGACGTGTTTACTGGATCTGAAGTATAAGGCGGTGCAGAAAGTTTAATATCTCCTATTTTCTGTCTAAAGCCTTCTATTTTATCACTGAAAAAATTCATGAAGTCATCACTACTAATTTGCGGTGGAACGTTTTGTTCCAAAGATGACCGATTATTTGTTAATTTAGCGATGGTGTTAAATAAGAATCTAGGATTGTTTTGATTATTTTCTATCAGTTTGCGGAGGTGCTCAGCCCTGGCAGATTTTAAAGCCCTCCTATAGCTGGACATACTGTCTTTGTATGCAATTCTAAAAACTTCTAAATTAGTTTTTTTCCATTTACGTTCCAGGGCACGGGTTGCTGTTTTGAGAGCGCGGGTTTGACTATTATACCACGGTGTAGATTTATTCTCTCTAGCCTTTTTTAGTTTGATGGGTGCCACAGTATTTAAAGTGCTAGTAAAGATGGCATCCATACTGTTGGTTACTACATCAAGGTCATTTGCGTTTGCGGGTGCATTTCGAAGTAGAGAAAGATCAGGTAAGTTATTTATAAATTCATCTTTAGTGGACGGAACAATAATTCTACTAGGACGATATATCGGAGCGGATCTGCTAATTTCAGGTAAACACAGCTTATATAGTAAGAGGTAGTGGTCTGTAATATCATCACTTTGTGGTATAATGTCTACATCAATGACCTCAATTCCATAAGACAGAATTAGATCTAGTGTATGCTTTAGGCGATGGGTTGGACCAATAACATTTTGCTTTATTCCTAGTGAGACCAGCAAGTCCGTAAACGCGAGCCCTAATGTGTCGTTAGCGTCATCTATGTGGATGTTAAAGTCTCCTACAATTAGTATTTTATCAGTTTTAACTAGTAAGTCAGAGATAAAATCAGAAAACTCTTTTAGAAAATTGACATAGGGTCCTGGAGGTCTATATATGGTGATTAGAGCGAGAGATAACAAAGGTTTTTGCATAGTGTTTGGAAGGACAACATTAAGCGCTAGTACTTCAAAGGAGCTAAACATAAGTCCGTTTCTCTGATTAACATTAAGAATATCACTAAAGATTGACGCGACTCCACCACCACGACCAGTTTGACGAGCCTCATGCTTATATAAGAATCCTGGAGGAGTTGCCTCATTTAAACTAATATAGTCATTTTGTTTCAGCCAGGTTTCCGTGAGACAGAGTGCATTAAGATTGTTATCTGTTATTATTTCATTTATGATAAGTGCTTTAGGTGCTAGTGACCTGATGTTTAGGAGACCAAGCTTCATGAAATTTGTATTTTCACTTTTTAGTGTTTTTTCTGGTTTAATTCTTAATAGATTATTTCTGGAGCACACAGTATGTTTGTTTCTTGATCTAATAATACGAGGAACAGACACAGTCTCTATGTGGTTAGCTAGGTATGCATTACTGATATTTATGTGGGAGGAATAGGAGTCTATGTGGCTAAATTGCGAATTTTGTGAATTTTTACTTACTAGTCAGATAGAGCGAAGTGTTCTGGAGATGTTGTCCGACAGGAGTTCAGCTCCAGCTCGACTGGGGTGCAGCCCGTCAGCGCGGAAAAGCCTAGGACGCTCCCAGAAAAGATTCCAGTTATTGGCAAAGAGCAATTTCTGTTCTTCACACCATGTTAATAGCCATTCATTCAGAGCAAAAAGTCTACTGAACCTTTCATTTCCTCGGCGGTAGGTAGGAAGCGGTCCAGAAACGATGATCTGCGTGGCGGGCGAGGTGCGTCGAACCGTCTCGATCAGGCTCCTGAAGTCCTTCTTCAGGATCTCCGTCTGCCGGAGCCCGGTTTCGTTCGTCCCCACGTGGAGGACGACGGCACCGAGGCTCTCGGCAGCGCTCAGGATAGTAGGTATCTGTGCAGAAATATTCTTAACTTAACTCGGGCACCAGGGAAGCAGAAAGTGCGTACTTTGTTACCTTTGGAGGAAGTGGAGCGGACGTGGCGCATGATTGAGTCGCCAATGATGGCAACATCGCGACCCGTCTCGCGGAGAGGGGCGAAGCGGTTCTCCGTGGGGATCTCGAACACCGGAGGAGGAGACGTTCTGCCCCGGGACCGGGTAAGCACCTTACCCGGTCAGAAATAGTAAGAAATGAAAGAGTTTTATTAGTTTGTGTCTGTGTATTTCAATTACAAATAATAATAATAATTTTCTGGAAATTAGTTTTTTTTTCTCCTGCAATGAGCCATACATATACACTTTTTCAGCACTTACACCAAGCTTTTTCCCTCAGTTTTATACATATCAATATTTTCATCTACAGTAAATAGCGTACAGGGCGTCACAGTGGCTCAGTTGGTAGCACGATCGCCTCACAGCAAGAAGATCAGCTGGGTCAGGTGGCATTTCTGTCCGGAGTTTGCATGTTCTACCCGTGGATTTCCTCCGGGTGCTCCGGTTTCCCCCACAGTCCAAAGACATGGGGTACAGGTGAATTGAATGAGCTAAATTGTCTGTAGTGTATATGTGTGAATAAGTGTGTATGGATGTTTCCCAGTGAAGGCTTGCAGTCGGAAGGGCACCCGCTGCGTAAAACATATGCTGGATAAGTTGGCGGTTCATTCCGCTGTGGTGACCCCAGATTAATAAAGAGACTAATTTGAAAAGATAATGAATGAATGAGTGAATATAGGCTACATATAGATACAGATGAATGTGCTCATACATACTCTGCCTGATTATATATAACATTTTATGTCACAAAAACTGGAAAATAATTGGTCAGACTTTATTTTTAAAAGTACAATACTTATTAATAAAACTTCTAATTTGCTGCATATTACAGTTTTTCTTAGTTGTTTGCACACAGTTACTTGTACTTCAGACACAATGACTACAACATGAAACTGATGCACCAACCCCCTGAACCAATTCTGCTAAATTACAAGCACAATTCCTGCTTTACATTCAAATTGCAGGTTTAAAACACACATTTTTTCAAAACACTATACACAATTCTCTGCATTTGGCACAATTTTCATGCAGAAAATCTCTTGTTATCACAAGGAACACACTGTCATTCAAAATTGTAAAGTCAGTTGCTCTACTTTGCATACTAACTCATCACATAACTGCAATTTAGAAATCAATTTTTAGTTGTTTATCTCCCACCATATTCTCCATTTCTCAATCCTATTGAGGATTTTTTTCTGCCTGCGGATGGAAAGTGTATTAACGAAATCCACTTTTTTATTTTTTAGTAAATACTGAATTATTCAGTAAATACTTCTGTTGATGGTATATGTAGACCACGTTTTGTGCAACTTTGTGTTGGTTGGGATGAACACCGTGTACACTGTTTTTGTGGGAAAAATATAGTAAAATATATTTGGTACTTGTGTTTGGTATAAAAACAATATTCTGTAAAAACAATATTTTACAATGCACTTATGTAGGCCTATGTACTGTCTGTAGTAAGTGTAACACTGAACAAAAAAGTCATTATGATTAAGTCATTATGATAAATGAAGTGGTTATAGTGTTTTACATTAAGCACATCAGTGCTCAACTGGTTGTTATAAATGTCTGTTCATGTGATGGTTTGTGTGTGTCATTTGAAAACAGAATACCATTTCACAAAACAATACCAACACAAAAATCTATCATAAAGTCACTTCCTTGCAATACCAAAGCACTGACCGTCAGGTTACCACAACGTCCAACCAATTGGTTCAACACAGTCATCAGGTGTGCAAACACTTGTTTGATTTATTGTAGACAAACCAATCAGGTGTTTGAGCACTATAAAAAGCAGCAGGTGAGTTTATTGGTCTTCAAGCACAATGGAAAGAGTCAGAGAAATAGTTAACAAATCGTTAAGCAAATCAAATCGATCATATGCAATACATTGTTGTCTGGGACAATGTGTCTTTCCACTACTCTGCTCTTCAGAACTGGTTTCACCGTCCTATATCTTCCACCATACTCTCCATTCCTCAACCCTATAGAAGAATTTTACTCGGCATGTCAGTGGAAGGTAAATGATCTCCGTCTCCAGGCTGAGGTACCCCTCATCCAAGCCATGGAGGAGGCCTGTGACCAGATGGAGGTAGCAGCAATACAAGGATGGATTCGTCATTCAAGACATTTCTTTCCAAGGTGTCTTGCTAATGATAGCATTGCCTGTGACATTGATGAAATTCTCTGGCCAGATCCCGCTAGACAAAGAGACGTCTAGTGTTGTGTGTGCGTGTGTGTGTGTGCGTGTGTGTGTGTGTGTGTGTGTGTGTGTGTGTTTTCCCACTGAGTAGGATTAGGGATGTGGATTATACAATCTTTGAGTACTAATCAACAGCCAATATTTTAATAACATGCTGGAAATAACAATAAACACTAATTGTGGGAATTGGTATACTTAACCTAAATGTTAGCAATATTTTTTTTATTAAGTGATAAAAATAGATTCTTCTGTAAAATCATTTCATTCTAATATGTCCAAAAAATTAAACCAGAATTGCGAACCTGATTAGATTGATTGATTTTTTTTATTTATTTATTTGTAAAATAAACCATGTCTCATTTAGACTTAACATTTTAGAAAACATACAATACATTTTTTCCCCCAGTTCTTAATGTAATCAATCAGCAGTGGATGTACGATAACTTTTTTTACCCTATTCGCAAGGAACACAAAATCAATAACATGCAAAATGAAAACTGGTTGAATTCAAAAATTAAAGTTGCAGATAAAGGTTGCAGTGACAATGACTAATGACAATTATAAATTAGGCTAAATTAAAAAAAGTCTAAAATTGTAATCAAAAATTGTATTAATGTAAAAAACTGTAGTCATTATATAGCAATTGTAACATTTTATTGCAGGTGTCTGAGAAGAGACAGATTAAAGTGTTCTAGGCAAAATACTGTCAAAATTAAACTTTGCTGCCCTCTTGTGAACAGTTTGTAAAGGCCTCGTGTATTGTTTTTTTTTCCAATCTACTTTTATTTCTTATTTCTGATATTTCATATAGCTAAAAATAACTGAAAACTGATGGTTAAAAACCCTGGAAGAAAAGATTAACCATGAAAGAAATTATTAAGACAATTTATATCAGCACAATATTGTATTTTATTAAATAAAAATTATGTGATGCCACCCCTCTCCCACTATTAGCCAGTCGATTGATCTGTTCCTCTTGCTCAGTTGCAGTCACATAATCAAAATGGAAAGAAGAATGAAGAGATGCGGAGCTAAAATTAGAAAATGAACAAAAGAACATATAAAACAATGCCTTAAAATGAAAACTGCTGTGTTAAATTGGATAATATGAGATTGGTAAGCTTAACCCACACTATTATTTGGGAAGGCAAATAAGGATAAAAGAGGAGAGAATGAAAGTAAATAAACAGAGGAGAATGAGGATAAGAATGAGGAGATGAAGATAAAAGAAGAGAGTTTTGGCCTATAAAAGTTAATGTGCAAAAATTGTACACAAAAGAGAAAGCACGACACATGGTTTTATGTTAAAGAAATGTGCAAAACACTTGCACAACACTTTTACATTTTACAGTGTTGAGAAAAAAGGTCCACAACACTAAATGTCATGGATGTATTCTGAGTAATCTAGGGTTTCTTGATTTTCCCCATCAACGTTTTCATGCCTATAACTCTATATTAATTCTATTTATATTTGCAGAGATATTGAGATCGTGGGATTGCACAGCATTAACATAGTTTGGGGCAAAATGTTAGTGTGCACAAAAGAAAGAGAAACCTGCACATAAAAAAAAAAGTGGACAAAAAGTTTGTGTTGAGCAAAGTGGAATATGCAAAACTGAACAACAGTAACTTAGTTTGGGCCATTTGGCCATTTATTATTTAAAAAAATAAAATAAAATAAAAAAATAAAAAGTTTAGTGTTGTGCAAAAACAAATATTCACAAAAACACACACCCACACACAATAGCAAAACACTAACTAAGCAAAACACTAACTTTAAACAATAATGCTATATATTATTGTGCAAAAATAAATAAATAAAAAGAAATATAGTTAGTGCTTTGCAATGAAAAAAAAAAAAAAAACTGTACAATGAATTTGTTTTAGCCAAAAAGTTAGTATGCACAAAAAATAAGTTTGTGCAAAACGCTAACTTTGTTTGGGCAAAATTTAATGTGCACAAAATATTGTGTTGTACCAAAAATGTTTATTTCTGTTTTTTTTTTGTGTGTTGTACAGTATATCTGTTCAGTAAATTGTTGTATAATTATGTGATATGATGTCTTTGAGAAATATGAGAGATCCAAATCTATTGCTAAAAATTAAATAAAAGATGCTGTAAAGCTTAAGCATTGTCATCATTCCTTTCATGTTTTATTTTCAGGCTTTCTCGTTTGTTTTGGTGTTAATTTTTCAGATTAACACAAGACAGGAAAGCTGGTAAAAGAGGGGGTATTGGGTCAGGAATTGACTCAAGTCCCTATCAGCACACTGTATAGCACTGATATGATAATCTAATAACAAAACAATAAAACAATCAACTGAAATTTGCTAATTATACTTGGGCTCACCCATAGACTGGGGTTTACCTCTTGAAAACTCAGTTGAATGTGCTTGAATGCTCTGAGTTAGCTATTGGGTGAAAAAATGCTAGGCTACTCATGGCAACCCTCTAGCGGTTAACAAATAAAACTGCACGTGTTCGTCGAAGTTTCATTTAGCATGCGTAGAGTAAGTAGGCCTGAAAATGTATACAGTTGTACTAAAAGTATTACGTTACAGTTATAAGTAAGCTTGTTGTAATTTAAATTGATATTGAGTTGACTACATAATGTGACAAGCATAGTTTTAACATTTCCACAAATATAACACAAAAAAGTCTATAGTTATCAACCCAACAACAGCAAAAATATTCGATATCATTGAAGATTCAAGAAAATTCCTGTCTGAAATATGTTTTCATCTTTTTAATGTTTAAATAATTAGACAAATTTGCTATTATTTTAGTCTCCAGACTCAAACAGATGTTTTGCTACTACTGTGGCAGAGGATATAACCAGTTTAAATTGTAGGCCTACAGAAAAACCCTTTAACACTGCATTACAACATACCACAAAGTTATTAGAAACTATGCTAATGTGACATTACCGTAACTATATTTGTTTTTGTACATAGTTTTGAATCCTATGCTGTACAATGGGCTTATTGTTAAACTCAAAAATTATTTATGTTCATACCAATCTTTGTATGAGACCAGAGTGGAATTAATTTAAAAAGGAATACAAGAGCCACATGTACATTCAGACATGTGTTTGGTTGTGCCCCCTTTCCCCACTGTAAAAAAAATGCAGGGTTTCACACAATTAATTAATGTTGTCCCAACACAAATCAATTAAGTTAACTTAACACTTTTAACAAATTTATGTGGACATAAAACATAAAAAATAAGTTGTCCCAATCAAATCTCAAGAATTGTGTTGTTTCAGTTCATTGTAATTAAGTAGTTTGAACAAGTAAAAAAATATTTTTTTTTTTGAGTGTACAAAGTGAACAAATAAGAAAAGCAGCGTTATAGCTTGAGCTGTGAGGCTTCTCTAAATAACAGTGCAAATTTATTCAATTCATGTTTATTCAAATACCGCTTTTATAATGTAAATTGTGTCAAAGCAGCTTAACATAGAGTTCTAGTAAATTGAAACTGTCAGTTCAGTTTTCAGAGTTGAAGTTCAGTTTAGTTCAGTTCAGTGTGGTTTAAATTTCACTGCTGAAAGTCCAAACACTAAAGAACAAATCCCTCGATGCACAGCTCCTCAAGTCCCAAACCAAACTGAACAAAACTTCACCAATTGACGAAAGTGAAGGAAAAACCTTAAGAGAGAAACGAGGCTCAGCTGGGCACGACCTAGTGCAGAGCTGCAGTCTAGGCTTTGGAGGCTGGAAAACGCTGGACGTCCATCGTGGAGAAGCTGCAGGTGTGACTATTTATGTTTATACAGCTGTCCTTCACAGTAAGAATGTCTCCCTCCAAAATACTGCATCATTATGTTACATTTTACAAACGTCATCATTATACATTTACCTAACTTCCTTCATGACATTTGCTGTGTTACAGAAGATAGTGAGTTGTTCCAAAAGGTAGGCATTTTTTAACTAATGCCACTTCCCAAAAATCTGAATCACTCAAGCAATTTTGATTCTTGGCATTGAGAGGAGGGACTTTCTCATTCTGAGGAAGCACATGGCTGAACCAAATTCTGTGTAGTGCAGAAGGAGTCAGGATGTTGTGAATTCACACGTTTTGGAGATGATGTGATTTGAAGAAGATTAAAATCCACAAAATAGTTGTGATTTAATTCAATATTCAAGGCCTAACGGGGTTTGAACACTGAATTTGTGCATGTTTTTTCAGAGAGTAACACATAGGCGTGCAATCTAAAAATTGAATGACATCTGAACTGCAAAGAAAATTAATGCGCAAAAGATAGAGATCAGATTAACTGAAATTTAACCGTAAAAAACCGCAGTGCCTATAAAGGGAAACGCTGTCTGTAGGGGCTAGCCAACAACATCCTGTGAAAAAAGCTACTGATGCGTAGAGCTAAATTTTATGCAGATGCAGACTTGAACTTGAATCAGTTGCATCTTGTTCACCATGGCAAGATTTTTAGTATATATTTTTATCTTTAGGCATAATGTAAAAACTATTTAAAAATATATATATATATAATTAGAGAATATTTCAACAACAACACAAATTACAGTGCTTAGCATAATTGAGTAAACACCATTTCTCAGTGAATACAGGCAATGTATTTTGGTGCATTTAGAGATTTACAGATTTATTAAACAGATATATTTATTAAAATAATATTTTAGTCACCAAACATATTTAAAAACATATTTAAAAACAAGATAATGCAGTTAAATTCAAGCAAAATATTGCATAAATAAATTACAACCTACAAAATTTCAACTAAATTGTTTATTTTTTTTGCTTCTCTTGATTTTTCCTCCTTTTAAAATTTGTATTTAATATTTTTCTATAACATAAATTTGAGTGTACTAGTTTTTGGAGCGTTATCGTAAGTTATTTTGTTAGATAATCAGTACTGACTAATCTAATGTATAGGCACAAATATAATATTGTATAGCTTCCTAATAAAAATATGAATTAAAAAGATCGATTTGTGAGGGGTGTACTTATATGTGCTGAGCACTGTATATTCTTCAAAAATGTCACATTTAATTAAATATGTAATTAATTTTTAGTAGTCTAATTATTTGTGGACTTTTATTGCAGTTTCTGTGTAAGCATACCTTCGACACCAATATCTTTTTCAGCCTATATGAGAACTTCTTTCAGATTCCTTCTACGATTTTTAAAGAAGGTTTCATTTCTTCAAACATATTTGGAATTGTTATTTCGGTGTTTCTAAGAAGCGCTCATGCTTTCTTGTTGTCAGCATGCATAGAAACAACATCATGAATTTGGCTAAACTCTTCGAGAGTGAAACAGTTTCCCAGAATAGGGATGTTTAAAAATGCTGTTGAGTGCAACTTCGATGTCTGACATCACATGCTCATCATATGCATGCTTTACTTTAAGGCATTTGCATAGTTTGTGAATTAAGCACTGACAGAGGAAAGGGAGGGAGGGGAAAGCTAAATAAACACAGCTACTGATCTCTGTTTATCTCTTTCCACTGATGTGGTCTCTCGGGGCATATGTGCTGGGCCTCTAATGCAGACTGAACATGTGTGTTTCTGTGTCTTTGTGTGTGCAGTAGATAGTCTCTATGTCTTCAACTATTTATTGTTTACATATGAACAAGAGAGATACCTAAACTTGACATTGGATTATTAAATATTTAAGAGTGCTGAGGACACACAACATGTAAGTACAAATTATAGAATTCATTTTAAAATAAAATTTTACATCTTCTTTTTACGTAGCTCTGGCCATAAGGGTCATTACTTAGGAAGTTTTTTTTTTTTAAAGTTACATTGTTTTTAGATTATTTGACCATGTTTAACATAACACACAAAAAGTTTTACTTCAAAATTAGTTAATGGCTATTGTTCTGTAATTGTTTGAGAAATTTACTAGTTATTTCTGAATGAAATTGTGTTTTACATCATGTTTTAAAGATAGTGAGTGTGATCTAGGTATTGATGATGCTTATATTTATTAATAATGAAAAAAAGGAAAGATTTAATAGAAAAAAAGGGATCATCAGTCATCTCCAAAGTATTATCAACATCATTGTTAATGTTTTTACGTTAACTCACTGATCTGTTAATCGTCTAAAAATGTCTTGTTTATCTTTTTCACTAGTTCATACTTTTGTCCTATATGGGATCTGTTTTCATAACATAAGGGTAAGAAGTCACATTTTATTTTAAATGTTTATATGCTGGTTTATTATTTGTATGATCAGATTCACATTTGTGTCTGCTCGAGCAAGTCATCTGTCATTTGTATAAAGAGACTGTGTTCATTTTTTATGTAATTGTATGAATGACACTTCATATTTAGTATGCTTGTTTATTATTTGTGTGATGAGATTTGCATTTTTTCAATGACTGTCTGATATAGTAAATTGTGCGTCTAGTGAAATTGTGGAAACATTTAAAATGTTTTTTATAGTATATACATATAAGTATATAAAGTATATACAACCAAACTGTTGATATGATTATATGTCTAACTCATCTGGATGAGCTTAAAAATCGTTCTTATTTTATTCAGCACCAAGAATGATGAACGTCTGGACCTTTCAGCATTTCTTTTGGACTATTACTGAACTCCACGAGGTGTGATCCTGCATCGAATAATTTTTTTAAATAAATGGTAATTAACGCTACATAAGAAGATGATCAATTTTCATTTTTAAGGATGGGTTGTGCTTGTAGTGACCAGAACCATCTAAAAGGTCATGAGCATTATAAATCAACAAACTCTAACACATCTCACGTAAGTATTGCTGGTTTTAGAATTTAATTTAATTTAATTTAATTTAATTTAATTTAATTTAATTTAATTTAATTTAATTTAATTTAATTTAATTTAATTTAATTTTTACTTTATTGTATTTTATTAGTTTAAAACAAGCTAATTGTTTTTAGTACTTAATTAGTATTTATGCTGTGTTTCTTTTTATGTTTGTAAATATTATGTTCATCTTAAATTATATTTTAACATTTTATTATATCTTGTCTTTTTAAAAACATTTTAGTCATTAAGTTATATATTATTATATATTATAATTGTTATTTACAGGCGTCAAGAGATCACAAGAAGCAAAACAACAATCAAGGTAATGCATATGTTTTATCAACATTCAGTTACGAAATTTGGCATTAGGGGAGAGTATCTGTTTATTGCTACTTATTTAGTAATATTTGAATAGTCATAATGGTTTTGGGTGCAGTTCCTGTGTTCCTACTAAAAATTTTATAATCTTTTCTAAAAAAGACAAGAAATAAAAACGTAAACTTTTAAATTACTATGGTCACATCATAAAACATAATCTGTGTTGTCTAAAATAAAGGCAGTAATGTACATCACAAATGCAAGGAAAAGCAAACAAAACATGCCCCAAAATATTTCAGCTTTTGATCAAAATGAAATGTGAAAATGTATGAGTTGGTATAGGAGCTCTTGGTGATCAGCTGGTTATTGTGTATTAGTGTATAGGTGAATGTTTAAAATAGATGTAGTTAAATTCACTTCTCTTAAGATAAAAAGTTATTTCTTAACCCTGGTTTACATGATGAGATTTTGCAGATGAAAAATGATCTGAAATGAATGTTTTAACAAATTGAATTTTCTTTTCAGATGAAGATGTTGTTGTTGCACAATATGACTTCCAGCCTGCTAGTGAAAATGATCTACAATTCAAAAAAGGGGACAGACTCAGGATTATTAAGGAGTGAGTAAACAATATAGATACTAAATATGAATATGGACTTAACTAAAATACAGCAAAATCTTCAAATGTGTTATAATAACAAGAACTGAAGTTGTAAAGTATTGTGTATTTATTTGTACAAGAATCTAAAGCCCAATATAGTTAGAACTTGTTAACTTTATGACACTCAATTTAAGCAAAGAATCAAATGATATATATAATGGTACAGTATAGATGAAAGTGAATGGATTGATAAAAGATGACATAATTTAACATTATAATCAAATTATGGGGTATTTGGGGCAGCAAAAAATAATAATAAAAAATACTGAAAAAAATAATAAACTTTGCATTTCTAACTTGTTGAAATGAGTTTTATACAGATATTGAGATGTTCTGTTGATAATGATGAAATTTGTTTGTGTTTGAATAATTGTTTTTAAGTGTATTATTATTTTGTTCGAAATAAATGAATCCAATTAAATAAAATCTGGCATAGATCTGTGTTCCAAAAGTGCCTGATTTCACAAGGCAATGTACAGTTGATGTCAGAATTATTAAACCCCCTGAATTATTAGCCCCCCATGTTTATTTTTTCCCCAATTTCTGTTTAACGGAGAGAAGATTTCTAAACATAATAGTTTTAATAACTCATACAACTGATTTATTTTATCTTTGCCATGATGACAGTAAATAATATTTGACTAGATATTTTTCAAGACACTTCTATACAGCTTAAAGTGACATTTAAAGAGTTAACTAGGTTAATTAGGTTAAGTAGGCAGGTTAGGGTAATTAGGCAAGTTATTGTATAACGATGGTTTGTTCTGTAGACTAAAAAACTATAGCTTAAAGGGGGCTAATAATTTTGACCTTAAAATGGTTTTAAAATTTTTTTAAACTGCTTTTATTCTAGCTGAAATAAAACAAATAAGACTTTCTCCAAAAGCAAAAAATATTATCAGACATACTGTGGAAATGTCCTTGCTCTGTTAAACATCATTTGGGAAATATTTAAAAAAGAAAAAACTAATTCAAAGGGGGGCTAATAATTCTGACTTCAACTGTAACTCATATTGTCAGAAAAGAAGCTAACTCGTACAAATTCCTACAATTTCACTCATATGTAAATGTATGATTTTTGTGCCCCCAAACCCCACCCTTAACCCTACCCCTCATTGGGACATGAAAAAATCATACTAAAATATATCAATAAGATCATACAAATTAATGTGTATTAGTTACTAAATCAAAAAGTTATCAATTGCTGAGAGATTGAGATTGTTAAAATACCCACAAAATGTTTTAAAATTTTTTTTTAATATTGCTGTTGTGCTTCCATTTAATCTCACTCCAGATTTGCATTAATTGTTTTAATTGCAAAGTCATCTAAAATAGTACAAACATCAATCTTACAGTATAAAGAAACAGCAAAATCTGATAAGTCTTGTTTGTTTGTTTGTTTTTTTTGGGGTTTTTTTTAGAAATGGAGAATGGTGGTTGGCGAAGTCCTTGGTCACAGGTTATGAGGGATTTATTCCATCTACATATGTGGCAAGAGCACAAACGCTACAAGTGGAGAGGTACAGTATGAGCAAATATGATAAATACATATATTATTTTTTGGCAATTTCTAGCGATAAATAGTGTTTCCCTGTTGCTTTCTTCTGTATTTCAGCTGTAGACTTCAATTGTTGCTCTGCTGTTTTATTGAACGTAATAATATCAGCATCTTTGGAATGTCCCTTGTCCAGTCAAATTTAGTGAACTGGAACTAATTGTTGTATATTTGCTGATTTACTCTGTGAAGAATATTATTAAGGTTCCTGTTTTTGTTCCAGATGGTTTTTTAAGGACATGAATCGCAGAGACACAGAGCGTCTTCTGCTGGCACCAGGAAATAAACCTGGTTCCTTTCTTGTGAGAGAAAGTGAAACAACCAAAGGTCAGACATTTCCACATTATCACTCATTGTGTTGTACTGTATGTCAGTGGTTCACTGGTTAGGATCAATAATGATTGATTGATTGCTTTATTTATTTATTTATTTGTTGCTGCAGTTTACTACAATTACGTTGTAATATAGTGCTTATTGCTTACAGCTAGTTCAGTTCTGGGTTATGACTATCATTAATTATTTAGCAACATTTGAAAGAAATACAAGTGTTAGTGTAGAACTTAAGGATACAAAAATAGGCTAAAGCCGAGGTGTTTCTGTATCTTGTAGTTTTTTTTTAATACCGTTTGGACTATTTATTAGAATAGTTTTTCGATAATTTGTTATTTATATTTATCTTACAGAAGAGATGATTTATTTGGTTTATTCATTTTATAATTTTTTTTTGTTAGAGGACTGGACTCTTGAAGGCTTTGATTTTGTTACTATATGTAATTTTTTTGAGGCACTGTGTCATGAATGAGGACTCTTGACTGCAAAATAAATCTAATAAAGTAACCGATACTACATAACCAATACTAAAGAAATTATACTCTAGTATTGTAGATCTGTGTAAACATTTTAGAAACCACTTAAAAACTTTATATCAATTTAATATTTTTTATGTTTGAGGTTTTTTTAAATAAAACAGTTTTTACACTTATACAAATTGAGCATTTTTAGTGTTTAAAAGAACAAAAAAGTGTCACCTTTTAAAAACATGCTTGTATTGAATTTTAGACCACACAATATCAAAGTTAAATAATAAATATTTGGCCAAATAACCCACACTGTAAAAAGAAAAGTTGACTCAACTCAAAATTGAGTAAGGCCACTTGCTGTAGTGCTTTTTTGAGTTGACTGAACTTGACTGAGTTTTTACAGTGCAGATTTTTGTCATAACAAGTGAAAACAAGTTAAAAAAATCTGACAATTTTTTTAGGGATAAATGCTCCAAAAGTCATTACTGTGTGATTGAAAGAAATGTGATCTTTATAGAATCAACCAATAGACCCTTTTCACATTTCCGGGTTGCTCAGTAGCGAAAGGCGTCATAGCTGGGTAAACTTAGAGCACGGTGAATGGGAGAGTACAACAAATAATTTCTCTATTCTCAACTCTATTTGCTGAAATAATAAAAGAAAAACTCCACGATGGTGTTATCAAGACTTTCAGAAAAAGAAAATTGTGTGAGACTATTGACGGCAGCCAGAGGAGAGAATAACGTCAAATTTACTCTCAGCCCAACACTGTAAAAAATGTCTGTGATTTTAACAGTAAAAGTCTGTACAATCTACAGTGAAAACCTGTTAAATGATTAACAGCTCATTTCAGTACAAAATACAGAAAATAACTAACAGATCTAACCTTTGTTTTCGAGAAACTAATCAGAGTGTCTGAAATCTCACCACACACCCTCATTCACTAGTCCCTAAATTAGTCAATTTGTTTAGTCCACTAGACAGAGTGAATGACCACAAATAAGTCAATTGATGAACACCTGCAGCTAACAAGCACAATCACTGAAAGAAAAGAACAAGAAATAAAACTAGAGACACAGACATTATTAATGACATAATTAAGACAACTCCATTAAATAACAGCATTAGCAGCTTCACTGATTACAGTTTGACTTCAATTCTCTCATATCTGAGAGAATATTTGATAATTAACAGAGGTTTATATTTTTATTGAAAAGGGGCAGCTTTAGTTGAGCTTTTGAACCTTTTCTCTTCTATCTCAATGTTTCTCTGGCTGTTGTAACTGTTTTTCTGAAACTCATCAGTTATAGCAAGAAAAGCAATTAAAACCTTTATATACTTATTACAGAGTTAATTTTATGTCACAAAAAATTTCAAGTTATTTTAATTAATTTATGTGATGTTATTTGGGACAGTAGTACAGCTTCCAGAAGGGTCAACAAACAATTATGAAGGAATTAATAATTAGAGTTTCAGCGACTCATTTAAGACACAGACATCAAGGATCAGGAAATGAACCTCAACCATGGTTGCTAAAAAAAAAAAAAAAAGACAAGCTGCATAATTCAATCATTGCGCAATGCATGCTAGGTACCAGCATAGTGCAAAACTGCCAGCATGCATTGCAGAATAAATAAATTATGCATTTGAACATTTCTTTCTTTGCCTTTATTTTATTTTGTTTTTGGGGTGTAATATTTCAATAGGTTGTTTTGTATTGTTCTGGGTTGTTTTTTATTTGATTTTAATTTTTTGTTTGTCACCATTATTGAGATTCAAACACTAATTGTTGTTATAGCAACCAAAACAAAAACTACTTTAAAACAAAAAGTTGAAGATCCCGACTAAAGCTGACTCTGTCCTCCATCATGGTGACTTCAAATGAACAACAGAAATTTCATTAAGAGCTTTTGTTCATGTGACAGAATAAAGTCAAAGGTCGGTAATAAGTGAAGCTCCTGATCTTTGTGGAGTTGTTTAATGATCTCTGCTGAGATCTTGAGAAAAAAAAGTTTTATTGTGTAATTATATTTATTTTTAATTAGAGTTTTATTCTCAGTTGATTTCATCTTTGATTTTGGCTGTAATTTGTGTTATTTGGTCTTGTTGTTCTTTCCTTCAGTGATTCTGCTTGTTAACACTTGTTCATCAATAATTATTAATCCTCCTTTAATTAGAAACTTAATTATCTCATTAACTTCATCACTGTCTGAGTGTTCAACTCTCTGTAGTGAGGACACTAGTGAGGATTTTGTTCTGCGATTTAAGGGGTTAAATATGTTTGATGAAAAATACAGACTGTGGAATGTATTTTTAACAGAAATATTCTGTAGATTGAAATTACGAATGTAAAATGTTAAAAAACAGTAGATTACTGGCAACCACAGCTGCAAGTATTTTTTTGTAAAATCAAGAAAAACAACAGCAAAATACTGTAAAACATTTTTGTGGCACCATTGTGGAGGATAGTAGCATCTGTGTGCAAGTCCAAGATGAACTCAGATAATATGATGTTATGCTGCATCTTCCTTTGTTTAAATGTAACTGTGTATTTACTAATGCAGTAAAAGTGTGTTTGTTAATTACAGTCACACATGAACACAATAATGCATTGAATGACTTTACATTATTTAAAACGTTTTTGTAGTGAACTGATGTAAAATGGTTCTCAATATCTTACTATATTACTTAGATTAAATATATAAATATTGATTTTAATGCCAGTAAATGCCAATTAAAATGTAGTTGCTTTCTGCAAATATAAATAATTAACTCAAAGGTTTGTAAATTATCATTGAATGAGTTAATAAATAAATTTCTCTCTTGTTAAAAACAGTTTTACAGAAAAATTGTGTATTTTTTACAAAAAAGTTCTGGCAACCATAGCTGCCAGTACTTTTCCGTAAATTTTACAGATTTTTTTTACAGTGCATAGACACTGCATTAGAAACACCTCACATGAACAGTAATTTGCTTTTTGTAATTTGATGCAAATATTTTATTATACATTCATAAATACATTCATACGTTTTTTAAACATCTAAACATTAAAACTTTTTAAGGATTTAAGCTTATGATGACTATTAAATGCATCATATACTATACTATCACTGTATTGTTTGTGTTTTACATCAGACCATTATAACTAAATAAATATCTGAAGGAACTCTTGAAATCCAGCATTCAGAATGTTACTTTTATTTGTCTCTGATCAAATTCTTTGTTGATAAAGGATGCATTTTTACAAGTTTACAGCCTGATCTGCTGATCTTCAGTTCAAATCACGCAGAGCGCTGAAAGAGCAAATAAATGTCAAGCTACATACTGAGATTTGCTTGTGTTTTTGCTCAGAGCATAAGTAGAGATATTAATAGCTTTTCTAATTTTGTTTGTCTGCTTTTAGAGCCAGGGGAAGTGCGGAAACTAAACGTAACCAGAATTTATCTGTTTTTTTTAATGCAGATTATTGTAATATTCATACTTCTCAGAGTAAACATTGAAATGAATAATATTGTTTAGTTTTGTGCATAAAAACATTAGAACCTGATAAATAACTTTGTACTTGTAATATTTATATCTTGTTTATAATGTTATTTGTATTTTAAATATATATATATATATATATATATATATATATATATATATATATATATATATATATATATATATATATATATATATATATATATATATATATATATATATATATTGTTTTATACAGTTATATTGCTACACTGTAAAAATATGACAATAAGTCATGAAAACAAATATATTTATGTCACTTTGACTTTAATTTCATAAGTTATCCAGTTTTTTCAGTTATACAAAGTTTAACTAGTATTTTTAGTCAGTTTGACTAATTTAGGTTGAGATTACTAGAAAAGTTCATTTGATTCAACTGAAAAATGTAAGGCAGAGAGAATTTTATTTACAGCATACATTTACGGAGGATTACACTAACAAAACATCACTGAACAGCTTGTGAGCAGTTTAAATAAGAAGTTATCACACTATAAAAGGTGCATTAATCAACTACAGCTATTTTAGCTATTTCTAAACTCACCAACGATCTGTTTGTGAAACTCTTTTATGATTATTTTTAGTTTTCTTACCACTTACGAAACAGATTCAGTTCATTTGCGCATCTATTAATCACATATTTGAATATAATTTGTCTTGTCGTGAAGCTGGTGTTTATTTACAGTTTTTTACAATCTGAGAAATCTTAGAAATCTCATATATTGAATATATATATATATATATATATATATATATATATATATATATATATATATATATATATATATATATATATATATATATATATATATATATGATATGGTTAAAAAAATTTGATTTTTGCACTTTAAATTATTGACTATTTTGAGATTTTATATACAGTATTTATAATCCAATTGTAATTTGCATATGTTGCCATATATCATGCCATATGTCAGCTTTTCTATATGAGGAGGTGCAGTGAGAAAAAAATGACAGTAAACCTACATTATGATGGAATGAATAAAACTAGCTCAATGTATCCACTGTCTGCACTGTTCCCTCTACACTTATGTATAAACCATAATGAAACCTGTTTCGTATACTTTGTATAACAACAATATTTAATGATCGTTAAAGATTGTTTATTGAAACGATGTGCATCTTGTGTGCTGGTGATCTAAAGATCTGTTCCTGTAATATCTGTATGATAAAAAGTTCATGTGAACCAATGATCCTGCAAATGCAAGACTTCTTTAAGGAAATGAAGGCAGCATGCAGAGTTTTGAACACTGGAGAGTCTGTGTTCAAAGTAGTGACTGTTTAGAGTTTTGAAAATTGACAGGGGTCCGAAATTTGTGGCAAAACAATTGAAAAAA
Organism: Danio aesculapii; assembly: GCF_903798145.1. Classification (NCBI taxonomy): domain Eukaryota; kingdom Metazoa; phylum Chordata; class Actinopteri; order Cypriniformes; family Danionidae; genus Danio; species Danio aesculapii. The sequence continues at coordinate 20,029,802 of NC_079454.1, read as the reverse complement.
AAAACTGTAACTCATATTTGCGAATGCTCCTTCACAGGTGCGTTCTCCCTGTCCATCAGAGACTCTACTCCAGAGCAGGGGGATGTGGTCAAGCACTATAAGATCCGAGCCCTGGATAATGGCGGATATTACATCTCTCCGTCCACAAGCTTTTCTTCTCTTCAAGAGCTGGTGAAGTATTACTCTAGTAAGTGCTCAGAGCTGCAGCAAAAGGCCTTTTCTGTTTCTTCCACTGTGTAGTTTCTGTGGTGGAAGCTGCAAAGACATGATAAACACTTGCTTTAACCACTATATAAATAGGTCAGAGCTCATACACTGCACCATTGCCCCCGTTTTGGTTTGTTGTGTCTTTTTATAGAACTGTTTACAAGTAACCAAAGTCATTTTTCTACGTTTTGATTTTGGGAAGTATTGTAAAGCCAGTAAACATAGTTTCATTTTAATTAGCTACAGTAGATGCTTGTTTTATTTTTTATGTTTATTTTTTAATTTTTGTGTCTGTATTCAATCACACCAAGAATGATAACTATATTAGCATCCACGCCAGCAGTATATGATAATGATAAAACATTTAATCTCAATATATTTTATGATAATAATAATTATATAGTATTATGATAATTGAGTTTTGTGCTATTGCTAGTTTGGCCTGTCATGGATATATAAAAATGACACTAAAACCTCTTGTATGTGACGGTGAATCACTGAGTGTGTTTAAATATGCTAATTTGTGGTCTTGGCCACTTGAGAGCACATGCATGACAGGAAGTAAAGTGTCAGGTCTGAAAAATGCCAAAGCACAGTGCAGATATAATGTGTGACATCTAACACTAAACCCACTCCTTTAAGAGTGCTATTTACAGTAAGGCTAAGCGTATCCCATCATGCATTATGTTCTGGAAATAAACTTTTTAGAAATAGACTTTTTGTCTAGATCTCACAAGATGTTGTGGAAATCGTTGCAACGTTAATTAAAAATGATTGATAATTACATATTACTAAATAGTCAAATGTGTTGCGGAGATTATTATTTTAAAATATTGGTATTTGGTCAAATGTTTGCAACTGCTCTTAGAAACAACAATTAAAATGTGTTGTTTGTTTATAAACAGGGTATCTGCAGGGTCTTAAAATGTCTTAAATTTCAAAAGCAAAATTTTAGGCCTTAAAAAGTATTAAATCTACTGAAATATTGTGTCTTAAATCTTTTTGACAGGTCTTAATTTTCCTTTGTTCATTTGTTATAGCTACCCAATCTAGTCATTAACAACCATACAATCACCAGCAATCCATCTCAATACATCTCAATAAAACTTAACTTTTTATTTAAAAATAGCATTTAATTACTTTCCTTACAGTAACATTTGCTTAAAAGTTCTCCATTTATTTACTGCCTATATACTGAACCTAAAACCTATATTTTTAATGTAAAATTATTATTATTGTAGACTTTATTTTATTAATTATTGTAAGTAATTGACAGCTATGTTTTGTTCTATTTTTGGTAAGGGCTATAGGGTTTGTGAATGGATATATTTGAAAATTAATAAAAAAATATCCAAACAAAATTACTGATAGGGCAAGGGAAAATCTATTTGAACTGGCATATTTAAAAAAAGTCCTTAGCATTTAGCCCTGTATAAGTCTATACTTTCATTCATACATATTAAGACATGAAATGTCTTAAATTTAATTTGGTGAAAACTGCAGAAACCCTGATAAATCATCCAGTTTTGTAAGTGTAAAAAATAATAAAATATTTATATATCGTAGATTAGAGTACAATGTACAGTGCTCAGCATAATTGAGTACACCCCATTTTAAAAATGAATATTTTTTCTCTATTTCTCAGTGAATATAGGCAATGTAATTTGGTGCATTTAAACAAAACACATGTATTAAACAGATATATTTATTCAAATAATATTTTAGTCCTCAAACATATTTAGAAATTGAAAGATAATTCAATTCAATTCAAGCAAAATATTGCAAAAGAAATTACAACCTACAAAAAAATCAACAAAATTGTTAAAAGAATTTTGCTTCTTTTGATTTTTCCTCTTTAAAATTTTTATTTAATATTTTTCTAAAACATACAAATTTAGGTGCACTAGTTTTTGGACCGTTATCTTTTAAGCTCCAGATTTGGCTTCAGTACTGACTAATCTAATGTATAAGCACAAATATAATATTGCATAGCTTTCTATTTACAATATGGATTTAAAAGATAGGTTTGTGAGGGGTGTACTTATATATGCAGAGCACTGTAGGTGCAAATATGTATTTAACATACATTAATTCTTGCAAAACAATGGATCTCATTTACTAACCAGATGTGCCAGCGAGACGCACACCAACAATTTATTGTCTACATTGCAATATTTTAAGCAAAACTGTGCCATAACTCTGCTAATTAAACCTTTACACTCTGTTCTTACTGGTGGAATGTGCAATCAAAGAAGATTGACCAGCAGGAAATGTTAAATTTAGCCATGAAGCCTCCAACACTTATTGGGCCAGTTTCAGTATCTATATTTAAACTGAAACTCTTGACAATTACATATAAACACACACACACACACACACACACGCATGCACGCACGCACGCACGCACGCATGCATGCACACACACACACACACTCTATGGTAGTGCTGTCAAACGATTAACTGAGGTAATGGTTAATTGACCAAAATAAAAGTTATAAATATATGCTTGACTAAAATAAAATTAAATATTTGTTTATAGTACAAATTATATATAAATATATTTCATTTGTATATTATATATTATATATGTATATTACATATATATATATATATATATATATATCATTTAAAAGCAGAAAGTCAGCCATCAAACTTAACTCGGTTGTGCCAAGAATGAATGAGAATCACTGTCAGTGGATTCATGTTTTCGCACTTGGTAAGTGTAGGTATTGTTTTTGCCCACTAGAAAACATGGATCAAACAGATAAAATACATTATGTAAGTTATTAAATAGTGGACAGGCCCACTGTCTAAATCACTGAATCCTTCATTTAAAGCTGTTCAGAACAACTGATTTATTTAGAAACAAAACAAGTGACTGTCTTCATGAATGGATCATTGTAATATTAACTTACTTGATTAATTTTAAAAAAGTCCTATTTAACAAAACTCTTTGTTGTCCTGCTTTGATTGAAATTATTTTCATTGGTAAAACAGAAAAAAATGACAATATTGTGGCTAAAAGGTATTTACATTCTTATTGCTGTAGGCATGGTCATGAAGATTTTTGTGTTTTTACTTATAGGGACAGCGGATGGTTTGTGCCAGAGGTTAGGAAATCCCTGTAAAAGCACCGCCCCTCAGAGACCCTGGGCTCAGGATGAGTGGGAGATTCCCAGAGAAACACTGAAGCTGGTGAAGAAATTGGGTGCTGGTCAGTTTGGAGAAGTGTGGATGGGTAAGAAACACAAAGTTTAGTTGCGCAGTGCTGAGTTTGGGTAACAAAATCATTTTATTTCCCTTTTCAAGCACATGCTTAATATAAGAAGGAAATTAAATAGTTAAGTAGTAAGGGATTGCTCAATTAATCAATTGATACAATTCAAATAATACAATTTTTTCAATTTGAATTAAGACTAAACCAATAGTAGGCACCAGATTTTAGTATTCCGACATCAGCATGTGTTTAATCAGGCAGTATTTCCTCTATTCTATTAATATCATTTTTGACCAGATATAATTTTCAGTATTTGCAGCACAATCTCATGGCAATTCGTAACTTTTTGATTTAGTGGCTAATTCTTATGAATTCGTACAATCTAATTCGTACAATTTAGTATGATTTGCTCATCCCCCAACGACGGTTGGGTTTAGGGGTGATGTATTCAGATGCTAAATCTAACAAAAGACTAGCATTCTGCACACTTCAGAGTCAAATTCTTATTTTATTGGCC